>NW_008651104.1:0-13884 GCF_000695815.1 Acanthisitta chloris
ATTATTATTTGGACAGCATTGCTAAGACACCTCAAGCTGACTTTGCAAAGCTCCAGTGAAATCCCCCAAAAAAGGCATAAGTCTGAGGTTTCTGTTAGCTTTGGCTCAGGGATAAATCTCACCTGAAGAGTCCAGATGGCTAGTTTCTGCATTCATTGGATCTACTGCAGTTTAAGGTAGCATGTCCAAAGATATGTCCCAAGGTAGGATTTGGCCAACTAGTAAACAACAGTTCATGCACCAGCAGAGACTGTATCACATTTTTAACTGCCTCTGAGTGACATGAACATCCCAGTGAAAAGAATTTTGTGCCTGGAAAGCAAAGTGCTGCTGCAGCAGATGTCTTGCTTCAACCAAGAGATCTTTTCTCTGAGGCTACTGTCTTGCAATGCTTAAAAATTGCAGATTTATCTCCTCAGCATGCCAGCTCTTGGCAGACCTGCCTAGTAAATACGTAACACATAGTATGACACTTTGACAGCTGCTCTGTGTGGACATACCTTAGACTCCTGTTAATATTCTCCTTCTCAGCTGTGGCAAAAGTTGTCTTGGGAAGCCTGAAGAACAGTTTCAGTAATCCTAGTGGGCACTGGAGTCTGCCTAGGGCCTCCAGAAGGGCTCTATCTCCCCACATTGCTGATAGAGTAACTATGTCTAGTAATCTGTCAATATTTAATACATTACACAAAAAGCAGAATGATTTAATGGCTTGGTTAGCAGCAACCAAAATAATGAAAACAAACAAACAAACAAAAAAAGCCACCAACAAATCAAACCAAAACAAAGTCAAAAAGCAAATAAACAAATAAAACAATCAAACAGGAAGAACACTGTAGTGGTTTTCAACTTAATTTTAATTTGCAGGTCACCTGTTTTTTTCCACTAGAGGTGTGAATACTATGAGAAATTTCATATATGAAGGTCCAGCCTTTATGAATATGACTTTGATTTTTGAGACGCGTTTGGCTCAGAAGTGTGAACTGTTTTCTGTTGAACTTAATTTCTCAAATGTTTCTTTACCACGTAGACATTGTTCAAAGAACCTCATAGTACTGCATAGACAGTGTTAAATGCCAGGTTGGATAAAGCTTTGAGCAACCTGGTCTAGTGGGAGGTGTCCCTGCCCATGGCAGTGGGGACTGGGACTAGATGATCTTTAAGGTCCACCCCAACCCCTTAACATTCTGTGATTCTCTGGCATAGACCACAGACTACAACTTCTGCATCACTGAACCACAGAATATGTAAGGATATTCGCAATTGGGAATAATGGCATGCAGCTTCATAGCTCTGGGTTTCTGCTGAGGGAGAGAGAGTTGAATAGTACATAGCACCAGGCTTAAAATAGGAAGCTGCAAAATGTGGGTTCTTTGGCAAAGGTCTGACAAACCATAGCAAATATTAAGAATCCAGGTAATCTGCACTGGTAGCTCACTGTCTTGCCTTCAGCTGATCTCTCTAGAATTACTGAAACTCTTTCTCTCTCTCTCTCTCCCTGTCAGCAAACCCACAAGCATCTCACCTGAAGTAAGTTTTAGTGGTCCCCACACACATGTGAACACACACACAGAGTATCCAGTAAGACAACCATAAAATTTACCTAGCAAACTGCACAACAACTGGCAGGAGATATCTGGCTGCTGCTTGAAAGATTAATGGCAAACCTCCAATATCCTTCATGCCTAGCTTCACACAGCTTTGTTTACTATTTATTATTTATGGGGCATCATAGAGAAAATTCCAGGATGATAACCTCTATTTAATAAGTGGTACAGTGTGCACAAGAGGGGAAAATGGAAAGGGCCATATGCACCTCCTGTATGAATAAAAAAAGCCTATAAGCAAACAATTCACACTGTAGAAGCTCTCATGCTGCCTACAGGACTCACACAACAGGATAGTGTGAATTTATTTGTCCAGAAACAATGAGTATTTTCTCATCAATTTTGACAAGTGTAAAATGTGAGAATAAAGGTCTGGAAATGCTATCATGAGACATTTGAGCAACGAAGATTTTAACAGATACTGGTGTGCTGGGCTACTTCACTCTTCAGGTTGCACTCTTCATCTCATACCAAGGAGACGCAACAACCTTCCACCAAGCTGCTTTGAGACTCAGGGAGATGAGACCAGATGCCCTTTACAAGAGACGGCAAACAAAACTTAAGGACTTGCAGACAGAATACTGTTTACCTACCAAAATTGGGACAGATGCATGCAATGTGAAAAGAGAACAGGGAGGAAAGCACTCTGTAAGGACTTGTCTGCTCACATAGGTTACACTTTTATCTGGATTCTATGGAGACATATGGTATTGTGATGTCTCTTTCCTTACAGTTAGATATTTTATGTATCACTCCTTATTGTTTCAAAACAATGATGAGAAGATGATGGAAAATCTGTTGTTAGCAAAAATTTCTGAGCATTTCCAGGAATGTTCGCCTTTCCTGGAGGGAGAAGTTCCAGCTATTATTTCAGTAACCCATCCTGTCACACTATCAGCTTACTTGGCCTCTCCTTTAAAAGAAGCTTATACAACTAGCGCGAAAATCCTCTTCAGCACAAAGAGCAACCATACAGCATAAAACTGTAACTAGTGCCCACTGAGTCAGACCACTGATCCATGCTGTATGGTATTCTTTTTAAACATGAAAAAATAGATGCTATTTGGGAAGTGTATGTGAGTGAGGACACATTCTTCTCTCTTTTACCCTTGTTGGGTGTCCTAGAGGGCAACTCCTCACCTCTAGTATTCACAAGTGTGTCTTATCCCCTTCTGAATTTGCTGGTAACACCTATAGCAAGTTCCAGAAGTGTGATGTCCAATGGAAAAAAGGAATCTTTCCTTTTACTAGCTTTAAGCTGATCCTCTACTAATTTGATCAGGTAGCACAGGCCCATAGTTCCTCACTCAATGTATCCACCATCTTCATTTTATCACAATCCTCAACCTTCCACTTTCAAACTAAGCAGTCCCAGATATGTAATCTCTTCTCTTAAGGTAGCTGCTCTATGTCTTCATCATTGTAGTTGCCCTTTTCTTTACCTTTTTCACCTTCACTAAATCCTTCTTGTGATGCAGAGACCAGAATTGCACATGATACTCAAGATGAGAGCACATGAGGATTCAAATATCAGAAAATAAAGGATACTCTCCCATTCTCAATATTCTTCCTGATGATACTCAAGATTTTTAGGGCTTATTTGTCCATGCTGCACACTGAGTTGATTTTGGCAAGAGCACCTCTAAGATCCTTTCCCAGAACTGAAATAGCCACTTTCAAGTTCAGCATCATGTAAGCATGATTTAGATTATTAGATTACTAATGCAAATACAGAACTCAAGTATATTTTGATATTATATCTAAAATTAAAATGCAATCCAGACTTTTTTCCAGTCCTTGGAATACAGGTTTACTTCATCCTTTGACAACTTTTATAGCCTAAAACCTGGTAACAGTTTTCAGGGGGAAAAAAATTACAAAATATCTTGGAAAACTAATTTTTTAGCATTTTCTTGGGTGTCTGAAGTGCAGCACATTACCACCAAAAAAGGTCTGCTCACTTTTCAGGACTAAAATTTAAAGCAGACATCCTTCTAAGCTTGGCAAGCTTTTGGTTTTATTTTATTATTATTTTGGTTTTATCTTTGTATCAAGATTATAAATGCATTATAAAATTACATTATCAATTTCTTCAGAATTGATTGCATTAGGCATTGCATTTCTTGTAACTCATCAGAACTGTCACCACACACAATACATAAAGCAGTTATATTCCATATGACTGCTTCCATATATTCTATCCAAATATTGGAAGTTATGGCTAAGTTTGACAGATAAATTTAAAGGATAAGACCAAACCCAAAGCAGGTCATAGGATGAAATTTCCCTATGTGCCAAAAATGACTGTTAAACTATATACAATGGGTCCTACTTTTAAACAATGGCATTGGAGGGAATTCCACCTATTGTAAACTGGAGATAATTATTGCTTTCACGGATATGTTTACGAGTTCACTGGACTCCTGATGTATGGAAATCACCTGCCTCAGATGATTGCTTTTCTCTACATGAACTTGGTTGTTTTGCTAAATCTGCTCCTTGTTTTCAATCAGGATGTTTTGCAAGTAGAGTAGACAGCAGTTCCAACGATTGCTACAGAAACAGCATTTGCCAGACAGAGGAAGTGATGCTTATGGATTGGTGCCAAAAACAATTGACCTGGTTATCCTGACTGGGTAAATACCAGTATATCATTTGTAAAGACTCTGAGAGAAGTGCATTCATGCTTGGTTCTAAAATCCTGTTCATTGATATTTTTGCCAAATAGAATGAAAAATAAACACACAGTCACTGTAAAAAAAAGCCCCAAACACTGGATGCTTGTTCTACAGTGTGTAAACTCTGAAATACTCTAGGTCCTTGCCTCTTTATGTGACTTCAGACTACTGAAATTTGTATGAACTAAAGTCACCTGATTGAAAGTGATGCACAGTCTGGAGAGAAGATTGCCAACTTTAAATCAGCACTGTTCTGCTTCATAGACCCAAAAAGAAACAATCATTTTAAGTTTGTCATTTCCTTTTCTACCTCCTTCTGCAGGTAACAACAATTTGCCTCCTACCTGCCATACTGAGAGCCCATGAAAGCCCAAGATGTGTAAGTAAAGGCTTGCAGGGAAATCTTCCTCTCTCTTCTGCGCTAGAACCTTGGACCCTTGTCATTTCCATACTCATTGTTCTATGTCTGGCAGAGATGTCTTGCTAACTCTCATCATAGAGGACTGTGTCTTCTCATATGAAGACAGCAGGGAGGAGAAAAACACATCAGGAGATGGTGTCTCCCAGTTCAGTTTAAAAATCTGGCTGGGCCATCAGGTCTGTTCTCTGCCCCTTCTTGAGGCTCAGACAAGATCACTCATGTGGCAGAGTTTATCTTCATCTTTACATGGCACAAGCCAAAACATGTCCTGTTGTTTGTCCCTTGGGAGAAGAAGCCAACTCCTACCTAGCTACAACCTCCTTTCAGGTAGTTGCAGAGAGCAATTATGTCTCTCCTGATTTTCCTTTTCTCCAGACTAAAGAATACTACCTCCCTTAGCTACTCCTCATAATATTTGTTCTCTACATTTCAGGGGATCATTCTGATTTCCTATATCTCTTAATATAGATGGAGAATTTCAGCAGGTGTCTCCAGTGGTGTTATCAGGCACAGCAGAGTCTGTGGGGGCACCTCTGTGGGTGTGAGAGGAAAATGCATCTCTGTTAAGTTAAGATGTGATGCTGCTAGGAATAAAGAAGGTCATGTTCTATAACTGGAAACAAATTTCCAAAGCAGACTGATTTTTGTTGATGTTTTCAGACATGTCATCTTAAAGCTAATCAAGCACAGTAACTTTTGTATTCCTCTGAGTTTTGAGCTAATGTGTTTTGCTGGCTAAAGGATTTGATATCAGCCATACTGTAAACAGCCATGAAATCTTAGATGTCTTTTGTCTCCTTGTGATTTATGCAGAGACCTGTAGCATTTTAAGCTCAGCAATCAGTATAGAAAATTGACTTGATCAAGATAAAAATCATGTTTCATTTATCAAAAATTAACTAGTGTCAAAGAGCTGAGTAAAATTGAAGAGTTAAAAAAATCCATGCTAAAAGAAGGACAAAAAATCAAAACATGATTGCCATTGTCTCTTGTGTAAGTAGAGGAGAAAATGTGAATTCTTCCTGATTTCTGTATCATCACCTGATGACAAGCAGTCAGCCTCAGAGATGTGCTAGACTGCAGCACTCCTTGCTGCTGCTTTCGTAACAATGTCAACTCCATTGATTCTGCTCTGAGCAAATCTGAGCACAAATTCTCTGAAACAACATTACGTGCAATTTCTTCACACTCAGTACCTGGGACAAATAGTTCCCCCGGTGTTAGCAGGAGAACTTGCATGAATGAAGAAAAAAGATTTTGTTGGATGTTCACATACTTCCAATTACCTTTTTTTCCCCCACATCTATAGGTATAGAAATGTAAACCTCCTCTCTCTTTCCCATAAAATTAACATCCGTGTTTATTGCTTTCCACATTCTCAGTTTTCAGGAAGAGACATAACCCAGCTACAGTTGTAGCCCATCAACTTTTAATTTCCAGAGAAGTGCAGACTTTCAGACCCTCACAGCATTCCTCCTAACACATCGTCACTGCCTGTGAGCACAGAATCAAACCTACCACATCAGCCTAGCACCACCCTCTGTAACTGCACACTTGGCAGGAGGGGAGAAGGAAGGAGGACAGAGCAGACTGTAGCTGTATCAATGAAAAAAAAAACAGTGAAATATCCATCTCTCCTAGACTTTGATTGAAAAATTATTTGTTTCTTCTTAGCGCAGGGATGACTTTGTTTGGCATTCTGAATTTAGAAAACAGAACATCAGATCAGATTTTAAGCAAATAGAACTCTTAAATGTCATCTATATTTCAAATATCATGTAGGTACATCTGCTATTCCCCTCCCTGACTAGCCCCAAGTTAACATCTCAATGTCATTTCTGTGGATTGCATCATGCCAGGTTACCTGGTTGTTACTGCTCCACTTGGTGTTTTGCCAGCAGACTGCTGACTGTCACCTTGTGTGTCTACCCTGCACAAGAGTGAAAGCAGAGAGTTTGTGGCAATAAACCATGGGGAAGAATACGGATAGGAAAACAGCTATTTAAACATTACGTATCTGAATACTTCCTGACTGGGAGCTGATTTTTAAAAATCTTATGGATGTGGAGAGACACAAGCAAAATGTTGGAACCATCCATTTATCATTCCAGTCTGCAGGCAGGAATGTTGGTCATACAACATCTTCTGATAGGAAAAAGCCTTTCAGTTAAAGAAAGGTCTGAAATGTGCTGAGCCACTCCTGAGTAAGGGTCAAGTTCTGCTCCGTCCAAGGAAATTTTGGAAGGGGCAGCAAACGTACTGCCACATGTGATGGTCAAGGGCAAAGGCAAACGTTTCTCCTTGGGGTCAGATAAGGAGCACTTCCAGGAGGGCACAGTGAATGATCATTCTGCAGCCAGAACGAGAGAAACAGGTTTATGGTTTAAACAGCCTCTTCCTTCCCAGCAACAGCTTTTGCAGGAAAACTGTGGACTTCTTACATGAAGGTGTGTAGCAGATAAATCTGTGTAATGAAACAGTAATGATCTTTTGGGCAAACCATCTCTTTCCTTCTTCTCCTCCCTTCTCCCACCACCACCAGCCTCACCATGATTTTAAAGCAAACAACACCCCTTCAGCAACCTCCAAGTCACCAAGGAGAGACAGAGCATTCATTCGTCCTAGCAAAGCACAACTGTCCCACTACCAGCAATGCTGCACAGCCCCACTGATGAGGAGATCTACAGCACAAAGGCACATGTCCTGGAGGTGGCAGAGCCAAGTCACAGACAACAAAGGTAATGACTTTTTTTTTCTAAGCAGACTGACTGTAGATATGAGCAGTAATGAAGAACATGTGAGAAGATCTGTCCTCTCAAAAAACCAGTAGTCTTTGGATAGATTCCAACTCAGGTGGCAAACTCCTGGTAACAGAGGCTATTTTCCACTGGGATTATTCTTATTTATTATTATTTGAGGGACTAAATATGACACTGTTTGACCATATCTTGTTTTTTCTTTTTTTACCAAATTGCAAAGAACATTTTTCTCCTCTGCTAGATTTTGGTTGTGACAGAAAGCCTTACTGGGGCAGTAGGGAGCACACAGCAGCCCTCTCACCAGGATCTGAAATGGGACAGAGAGCACTGGTGTGCCACAATGCCATTTGAAGCAGTTCTGGTATCTAAAATAAGCTCAGTGACTGCCACTGCTGCCTCCACATGGATGAAGAGCAGGTAGCTACCTGAGATCACCAAGCGTGTCCTGCTGCCTAGCTGGCTGAAGAAGAACCAGCCTCTGGGCCTCTCCCATGGGTGACTCATGTCCCACCCTGCCCTGCCCCCATTCCAGAGCTGATGCTGCCCTAAAAGCAGTAGTTCCTGCTAGGCCCAGATCTGCCTTACTCCCTTCCTCCCCTTCCTCCCACCAGTTCTGACCATCCATGGTCCCAGCTCCAGCTTAGATGTTACCCTTCAACCTTCTTTCTGTAGAAGGTGGTTTCCTGCTGCAGGAAGTCACAGTTCCCTTTTGACTTCACCAAAATAAATCACCTCTTGTCCTTCACCTGCATTTTCAACAAAACAGATGAGGTATAATCTCGTGGTTATTTTGCTTAACAAAATGATAGATAAAAATGCTTCCTTTTCATCAGGCTGCTTTATGTCCCATGCCACGTGAACAGTAGAAAGCAGAAAGCCCAGAAACTCACCAAAAGCAGAGTTTTTCTTTTCATTGTCTGTCAGCACAACAGTGCAGTTGATGGCAGCTGCCTCCCAACTGCTACAAAGAGCAAACCCTCTCAGTTTGGGGAAATGCAATAAGGGACTGAAACAGCTTTTTCTGTCCTAAGTATATGATCCCCTTTTTCAGTTTGTTTGGTTTTGGTTTAATTTCATGTAGCCTCACAATCCACAAGTTTAAGTTTGATCTTTGTATTCAGGTAATCCCTCAGAACCTGTACATGACATGTATAGTTAAATGATCAAGTTTATATGTCCTGCAAGCTTTTCAGAAAATTTAGGTTTTTATATTTCTAGTGAACTTGCCTGGCTTTCAGTTTGACAAGAGGTGCTGCACATGCTGCAAGTTGAAATGTCCTCACTGCTGTGCCCAGAGCAACTTTGCAGCCCTGAGAATGGCACCCAAGGTCAGGTGCCAAGATCACACTGGCTGACAGTGGGAAAGGGCAATTTTCATAGTATCATAGAAACATCAAGGTTGGAGGAGACCTCTAAGATCATCAAGTCCAACCATTAACCCATCAGTCTGCTGTAACCCCTAAACCCTAAGCCATATCCTCCCACGTCAGATTCAGACACCTCTTAAATGCTTCAGGGATGGTGACTCCACCACCTCCCTGGGCAATATATTCCAGTGCTTGACCATGCTAACAGTGAAATTTTTTTCCTAACATCTAATCTGAACCTTCCCTTTCTCAATTTATAAACTTTCCCTCTAGTCCTCTCCCTCCAGGCATGGCAGGATAGACCACCCCCCACCTCTCTCCATCCCTTTTCAGATAGTTACAGAGAGCAATGAGGTCACCCCTGAGCCACCTCTTCTCAAGGCTAAACAAACCCAATTCCCTCAGCCCTTCCTCAACAACAAAAGGTCTGTTTTCCAGACCTTTTATGAATCTCATTTTCCTTCACTGGACACAGTCCAGGACCTCAATGTCCTTTTCAAACTGAGGGGCCCTGAACTGAACACAGCACTTTAGGTGTGGCCTCACCAATCCCGAGTATGTTCACTTCCCTAGTCCTGCTCACCACAATATTCTTGATACAGGCTGAGATGCCACTGGCCTTCTTGGCCACCTGTGCACACTATTGTCTCATATTGAGCCAGCTGTCCACCAGCAGTCCCAAGTCCCTTTCTGACAAACAACACTCGAGCCACTCTTCCCCCAGCCTGTAGTGCTGCATGGGGTTGTTGAGACCCAAGTGTAGGACCTGGCACCTCACCTAATTGAACCTCATGCAGTTGTCCTCAGCCCACTGATCAAGTCAGTCCAGGTCTATCTGTAGAACTTTCCACCCTCAGGCAAATTGACATTCCCATCCAACTTAGTGTCATCTGCAAATTTAATGAGGGTGCACTCAATTCCCACATCCAGATCATCAATAAACATGTTAAATAGGAACGGACCCAATACTGAGCCCTGAGGTACACCACTAGTAACATCCCCAACTGGATTTAGCTCCATTAACCACAACTCTCTGGGCCCAGCCATCCAGTCAGTTTTTTTACCCCTTGAAGACCAAGCCATGAGCAGCCAGTTTTTCTAGAAGTGTGTTGTGGGAGACAGTGCCAAATGCCTTACTGAAATCCAGATAGACCTTTAGAAGCTCAGTAGAATAGCCCAGTCTGAAGCATTAATTTTCTTCTACAAAACTGAAAGCAAGTAGCAGTCATAAGAACTAGAAAAAGAACAGGTTTCCCAGGGAGGTAGTAGATGCCCCAACCCTGGCAGTGTTCAAAGCCAGGTCAGATGAAGCCTTGAGCAACCTGGTCTAGTGGGGAGGTGTCCCTGCCCATGGCAGGGTGGGTTGGGACTGGATGATCTATAAAGTCCATTCCAACCTCTAAAATTCTATGGTTCAATGATTCTAAGTACTATTGTTTTATCCATTTTAGCCTCATTATATGTAAAAATAAAAATCTTATTAAGACCAATCAAGTGCCTAAAAATTACTGAGTCAAACTGTGTCAGATAGCAGAGGTCTTCTTAGCCTGAAGTTGCCTCAAAATCTTTCAGAGAGCCCAAACAAGTAAATCCCTTTTAAAGGCACTATAGTTCACTCGCATAGTTTACTCACAGAGCCATGTGAGTAACTAATACTCTTAGTACCCCTTTGGATACAGCAGTTTTGTCCTAGTAGAAAGTTTTTCTCAACTGTTTCCCATCAGTAACCCAACTCAGTCTCTGTTAGGAGTATCCAGTCACATTGTAGATGTGTCAGTGTAGGGGAACATGACATCTGGGGTAGGGAGAGAGGAAGGGGAAAGTATTGCACAGCACCACAATACTGTCGTTATTCGGTTGAGACATGTGCCAGCTTTGGTGGTTTCATTGGGCTGTACACAAAACAAAAGGAAGACAAAGAAATAAAAATACAAATGTTATTGATAACTGTAGCATGGACCTTGTGTGAGAAAGGGATTTGATGAAGAGACTGTAAAACACTCTGTTCTAAAGTGTACCAAGCAACGGTAATCTGTCCATACCATCATACCAGAGTACTCTAAAGGCAGCAAAGACACAGAGCAGACAAGAGCTTGAAGACTCCTCCACACCCGTGCATAAAAACAGCTGTTAGCAAAAGTGCAGAGATATTTTCTTGGGAAAAAAATTTAAAATATTGCACAAATTGAAAGCATTGAGTGTTTTTCATTCTCACAAGCATGAAAGTGAAAGGGATGGGAGTGGGTGTTTACAGCCAATGACATGGAGAGGCTTCACAGCACCCTGTGATGGAGCCAGTATGACTCCTGGAAGCCTCTGTGAGATTACTTTAATGTTTGGTTCACACAGAATAGTCATGCACTCTTCTGGTGATACAAAGTGTCACAAGTATAACATGGAGAAGTCACAGATTAATTCAGTTTCATCTTCAAAACTGAGCTAAAATAATCCATTCAGAAAGATACCTGCAGAGCAGTGTGGGTATTACACCAGTCCAAAAGAAAAGAAAATTACTAGTCACAGAGAGAAAGAATTAAAGGTGAAGGGAATGAGAATAGGGAAGACTTAGGGTACCAAAATGTAGAATTAGGGTTCCAACTTTCTTCATTACTGGGAGCACTCTTTAACCCTAGAAAATGTGAAGTAACAGGAATTTTATTAAACCTCATTCACTGAAGTTTAGGTTTAGTAGTATATACTCTTGACTTGCCTGTGGGTCAAAACATGCATGTGTACATTTAAGTGCAGCAATGATGAACAGCAAACTAAGATACATTAACTGGATTTAGAGTCATTGGCTTTAGAGTGAAAAGAAATTGGAAAGACTGAACGACTCAGCAAAATAAGGCCAGTGGGTACGGATGGAGGAAAGAGAGCAGTTGGAGGACTGGTAGGAACCCCCACAAGTGAGCCAACACAGTGCCCTCTAGGAAGGAAAAATCAGAAAAGATAGATGCTGAGGAAAGCATGGGAATGAGGTCTTGTCAAACACTGCAATCCTTGCAGAAGTCATCTACCCATAATAAGAGCCAGAGAGAAACCCTGAGGAAGAAGCTAAGGCAGACCAACAAAGTGTGGAGGCATAGGCACAAGATGTATCAAGACAGAGAGGTGGAGATGCTAGACAATGAAAGCACAACACTGTTGGATTCCTGCTCTCTCTCCAGACTGTTCTCAGTGTGTTGTTATGAGAAGCTGATGTCTTTTAGATTGGATGCATTTGGCAGGAGGCAAGCACAAATGTTTGACTTCCAAAAAAATGATACACCGAATTTTGGAATAGACATCTAGGTTAGACAGTATGAGGTCTATATTGGTTTCATGGGGATACTAGGGACATCTAAAGCCACTGGTCCCATTTTTAGATTTTTAAATTCTGATTTGGCAAATCCATCTTTAGGAGATCTTACATCAGTGTATATATCTACAACCCTGTAAACACATCCTTGGGGTATCTCACACAAGGTTTTCAGCTCAGACATGAAGTATTTCAGCTCATACATTTATTTGGAGTGCCCTTCTCCCCAGCTGTCCACAGCCTTGAGAAGCTCAAATCAAACATTGTCATAAACATGGCACAAAGCCTGACACAAATCAGGTGATGGTTTTAGCAGGCTAGCTTACATGGATTCACAAGACTAGCAGGAACCTTATCCAAGCTTATCACTGTTTCCATACCCCCTAAATGCTAGAGACTCCCACGTGCTGTGCTGCCAGCCCTCCCCTTGCTGCACCTTGCACTGACTGCCCTTCCCACAACTGCTGCAGCCAAGCCCTGTGGTGGAGTGCATGAGGAGGGCAGGCAGGAAGAGCACCCATTGATACTGCAGCCCTCAGCATCAAGAGTTTGATGCACGAAATGACATTATTCCCTAAATATATGACATAATCTTATCAGCATGTACCCCACTGCAAGAAATCTCATCCAGTTCTTAGAGGTTTTAATGCTGACAGTACTGGATGCTGGTTTACAGTTGCTGTGATAAACACCTGAGGAAGGACTTATGGTATTCATCCACCAGAAATGGGAAGGAGACTTTCTAGCTTTTAAACTCTAGTTATTGCTTCACCCTTGTTTACTCTATTCTTTCTTGTCAGTTGAGAGGAATTTAAAAGCAGAACTGAATTTTTTATGTATATAAACATTTGTGGTAAGCAATGAGCCACAACAGTGTCGCAACCAAAACACAGTTGCTCAACGGCACCTGTTAGTGCAATTACTTTGACATAAAATGTGTTCTTTACTGTTGTCTACAGGGAAAACCAGCAGCAGCCTGTTACCCCGCAGCTCCAGCTGGCAACAAAATTTGTTACCTTGATCTTGCATATTATTGCAGATGAAAATAACACAATTTTAGTGATCAAACTTGTTTTTCACTTGTTACAAAGTGCACACTATACCCTGCAACCAGATAACCTTAAGAAACAAGACTAAACCATGCTGCTTATTTACAGATAAATATTTTCATGGGACCTGAATATATGCATGAAGGAAAGCATACCTGAGGGCATATTTTCCCTTTATTTTTCTCCATTGTTGAATTAGTGTTAGAGAGAAGGCAGACTTAACAGCACTCATTTGTTTCTTTGTATGTTCTCACAATCCCTTCCACAGTGCTAAGTAGGGGGAGACATCAAAGTAGCAGCTAAAAGCAAAAGGCCAACCATTAATTAGGATCTGGTCAGAAGTTCTGCCAAGTTTCTCCTAAAATAACTGTCATTGTAGAGTGCACAGTGCAGATGTTACCCATATATTTAGGGTTAAGGGTTTTTATGGTTGCTAAAGAGGTTCATGAAAGATAACTGAAGTAAGCAAGAGCAATCCATGCAAGTTCTAGTTTACTGCAATAGGGCATATAGGTGGGAAAGGTGTACAGGACCACAGACTTAAAAAAAAAAGGCAATTTTGTGTTAGCTAGTGTGGAAGACCTAAAAGGCACATGTCCTTAGCAGGTCTACAGGGAGCCTGATCATTGGGGAATCATGTGCAATCCTGACAGTGGGCTATTGGGGCAGATTTTTATATATATCTATGTGCAAGAAGCAACACAAGGA
>NW_008651104.1:13917-15011 GCF_000695815.1 Acanthisitta chloris
GTGTAGCACAAATATGATAATTTGGCTCTGAAGGTGTCTCCACCATTTGGGTTTTGACACCATTACAGCAATGTCTAGTGCCTTACAGTTATGCTAAAGACAAATTTCTTGAAATAAAAAGACAGAAAAAAGTTGGGAAGCAAGCAGATGGAAGGATAACAAATTTAATCTATCTGTGAAATGAAAAAGATGCTAAAGTTTTCATGGACAGTTTTCATTATCAAGATATGACTACAGGATGAAGGACCAAATACTGAGAATCAATATTCAGCATAACCATGGGTTGAGGAGTCTTCACACAGGCACATGTTCAATGGCCCACATGATAAGGTCTTATTGTATGAATTATGATGGAATGACATCTGCAGAGAAAGGACTCATCCCACCATTTAGTGGAAATGCTGGTAAAATTTAGGTTGCATCCCACAGACCCAAGGAAATCAGCACAAAAGCAGGGTCCTGTAACAGAAGTAAAGGAGACTCAAGAATAAATGGCATCTGAGAAACCTAAAGTTGGATCCACAAATCTATGTTTAATATCTATACACAGCAGTAAGTAGAAGACTAGGAAAGGCCTCTAAGCTTGATAATTTTTATACTTTTATCTAATCTTTTCAGCTTTAAAACTGGAAAAGAATCTAAAACAAAACAAAACAAACAAGAAACAGAAAAAAAATAAAAAATACACCAAAAAAAAAAAAAAAAAAAAAAAAAAAAAAAAAGGAGCAAAAAACACACAAAGGACACCTGAGGGAAAAAAGGTTGTTCTTTACAACTGGCAAAGCTAGCATCGTATAACAGAAGGGAAAAATGTCAAAAAACCCAACAGTGTGTACAGTGCTAGCAAAAGGGCATTACTCATAGTCTGATATAAACAACTAACAACTCCCATCTGGCAATAACATCTTTGCAAAGGGAAATGCACTAAAACTTCTACCGTTGGTAACTGCGGCCTATTATGGGAAGTACATGCAGGATCCAATTGTGATTGCAGCAGAAGGAAGGGAAATTACATGCTCATGTCCAAAATAGCTTGGAGACTGACAGTATTTGAGGCATTTCAAAACAGCACACGTTCAAAAATGCAAAGCAAG
>NW_008651104.1:15076-52833 GCF_000695815.1 Acanthisitta chloris
TGACTTTTTCATGATGGGGCATCCATGGTAACATCAACCCTAACATCCCATTCAGAGGAGGGAAGAGCAGAGCCGGGCAGCAGTGGTTCAAACCAAAAAATATAAGTGAAACACTGTGGAAAAAGAAAACCAGAAACTAAAAATTACAAGTTTTTGATAATTCCAGAGAAGAAACTCTCATTTATACAGAGCTTAAGCCAGAGCCTACCAAAGCCAAAACAAAAGCCTTGCTGTGAGATTCAGTGGGCTTTGGCTCATGTCCATTGGCTAAACAATTTCTCTGGCAAGTCTGCAGAGTGATTTAGCCCCAAACTGCTCAGAACAGCCAATTTCAAAAGTCCTATTCTTATTCTAAAAAGGTAAGTGGACACCATTCCACAGTTCCAGTTGCACAATTGTCTTCAAAAAGGTGGCAGAAACAACATCCATCACCAGGCAGGACACCAGAGAAAGTCAGCAGCCTGTTCTAAAGCAAGATTTTACACTTAACACTCATAATGCCGAACCAACTTAATATTTTCCATTGAAAATACTCTTTAAAAGCACTGGTCAACTTTTTCTTTTTTCTTTCTTGTTTATTTTTCTCCTGATTTCACTGCAGAATGAATATATTCATCTCCTTTTTCAGGAAATCACATCAGCATGTGGAACTGATACAGCAAACAATATCAGACATGGTAAGATAGTTCAGGGGCTTTCCATTATGGCAAGCAGAAAGATACCTAGAAATTAAATTAGCATTTTTAGATAAAGGTATTAGTATTAGCATTTTGAACAAAAGAGATCAGAGTACATCTCACAGAATAGGAATTTCTGGTGGAAGGAAAACAGATATTTTTAAATCTTACACAGGAAGGATGCAAATCAATAGGAACATAAAAATATTATTGGACCCATCTTTGTAAATAGAATTTTTTTAAGAGGTCATAATTTCTAGCCTTTGTAAGACTAATATCCTAAACAGATAGTAGTGGTCAATGGTTGAATGTCCACATGGAGATCGGTGACAAGTTGTGTCCTTCAGGGCTCTCTGTCCTGGGACCAGTAGTGGTCAATATCTTCATCATAGACAGTGGAATTGAGTGCACCTTTAGCAAGTTTGCAGATGACACCAAGCTGTGTGGTGTGGTTGATGTGCTGGAGGGAAGGGATGCCATTCAGTGGAACCTTGACAGGCTGGAGAGGTGGACCTGTGCAAACATCATGTTTAACAAGACCACCCATGTGCAAGTCGCTGCACCTGGCTCAAGACAATCCCCAGTATCTGTACAAGCTGGGGGATGCAGGGACTTAGAGCATTCCTGAGGAGAAGAACTTGGGGGTATTGGTGGATGAAAGGCTGAACATGACCCAGGAATGTGTGCTCACAGCCCAGAAAGCCAATCATATCCTGGGCTGCATCAAAAGCAGCATGGTCAGCAGGTCAAGGGAGTGGATTCTGCCCCTCTACTCTGTTTCTGTGAGACCCCACCTGAAGGACTGCATCCAGCTCTGGGGTCCTCAGGACAGGAAAGACATGGACCTATTGGACTGGGGCCAGAAGAGGGTCACAAAGAAGTTCAGAAGGCTGGAACAACTCTCCTAAGAGGAAAGGCTGAGACAGTTGGGCTTCTTCAGCTTGGAGAAGAGAAGGTTCTGGAGAGACCTCATGGTGGCCTTTCAACGCTTAAAGAAGGCACATAAGAAAGATGGGGACAGACTTTTAAGAAGGACAAGGGGTAATCTTCTTAAACTAAAAAAGGGTCTATCCAGGCTTGATATAAATAAGAAATTTTCTTACAATGAGGGAGGTGAAACTCTGGCACAGGCTGCCCAGAAAGATGGTAGATGTCCCACCCCTGGAAACATTCAGTGCCAGTTTGGATGGAGCTCTGAGCAACCTGGTTTAGTTGAAGATGCCCCAGCTCATTGCAGGGGAGTTGAACTAGATGAACTTTAATCCAATCCAAACCATTCTGGATCCCAAATCACACCAAAATGACCATCCATGGTGTGGGAAAGAATACAGTGAGAACTGAAGGAAGTAGCAAGTCGGTTACTCAAACCTCTGCCAAGGTTTCTGTTCTGAGCAAGTGAAGGTTGAATTATATGCAAGCAACCCCAGACTATGATGTATGAAGGTTAAAATGCAAATAATGTGTCTCATGCTTTGCAATACCCAAACAGAAGACATTTTAGTGATCATTTGGGTTTATAGCTGGATCAATTATTTCTGATGAATATGATTCTGTCTCCCCACAACTCCAAGGGAATGTAAAGGAAAAATTAATTGATATTTAACTATCTGACAGGGGGAGAGATTAAAAAGTAACAAGAAAACATTTAAATAGTGACTATTGACATTTCCATTTTGACATTTTAAAATTGAAAGGCTTATTTGGAAGAGGTGAAATGTTTATTTCTAGAATTATTTTTTTAGTATTCCTTTCCAAATAACATTTTTATGCTTTAAATAAATGCATCTGACAAGGAAAAGATGTTGAAGATACCACAAATTTAATAAAAGGCTTTGAATTTAGCTTATAATTTGAGTAGTTTCTCTCCTGCTTGACTCACATTGTTCTCTTCTCACCTCCCCTCTAGCTTTTCAGATTTGGGCCAATGAACAAAACTATCTATTATTTACACATGTTGTTTGAACAATGACATAAGGTGAATTTGCAATGTAGTGATGCTCCAAGAGAACAGGCAATATCTTGGCAAGGGAACAGAGATTTTTATGAGAACAACACTGCTGAATTCCCTGTTGCTGTTTGCTTGTTGCAAACAGCTCATGCAGGGTCAGTGCCTGTAGTGCACCTTCATTCTCTTAAGGCAATACTCCTTACCTACTTGCAACTGCTGAAAATAGCTACAAGACAACACACCATCAGGCCCCATGAGTCCACATCATATGTATATGTTGGATGTTACTGCAAGACAAAGTTGTTCTAGAAACCCCTTGAAGAGACAAAGCAAAGAATAAACCTAACTTTCCAAAGAATTAGAAAGTCAAATTTTCATCATCATTGAAGAATATTTGGCCATGCTTTATATAATCAAAAATTCACAGAGACTTCAGTGGGAACAAGAGCTTAAGAAAGTATGCATCAGCCTCCCTACGGACAACTTATTTCCTTTTGTCTTAAACTAAATGTGGGAAGTTTCTTCGCTCACTATATTTTTCTTTTTTTTTTTTTTTAAGTCTCGGGCAAGGACACAACAAGGAAATCTCCCTTGTCTCCTCTCTGTTTGGAAGGAGAACAGGCAAGCGGAAAAAATTCTTGTGGTGAACTGTAAACTGTGTTTGGTAGTGAGGCCAAATTATAAAACTGAATCAACACACTTTGATCTCTTACTATCACTTTTCTATCTTTTCATCTCACATAAATCATTCAGCTTTCCTCTCTGCATTTCTCCTTTTCCCCTTTAAGCACACCCATCTGCAAGACACTGTGAAGTTCTGACCATGTCTTCAAGATCCCTCAACCTGACAAAAGCTACATCAACCTTGCCAAGGAAGAGGACAAGGGCAGGTTGTGCAGGTTTGCTTTCACAGGCAATTCTAGACATACAAGAAATTTATAAATGAGAAGTTTGAACATGTTGTAAGAATATAAATATGGTGTATTTATATAATATACTATATATGCTGTAGCAATATGTCCTAACAGGAATACTTGCAAAATCTTTGGCAAACAACCAAATTGTATTAAAAAGCTGTCTTTCCTCACTCCACATTGTAATGTTTCAGTTTCTTATTGTTAAATTAAATGAGTACATGAAATAACAAGAGTTGAAAGGAAAAGGTGTACTGCAGAGCCTCCCTAATCACAAGCTAAATCTGTACAAAATTTATGTCTGAATGATAAAATGCTTTGGCTTTTTAATCAAAGCAGATTTTTATAAGATTTCATTTTTTTCCCCATAATTAGTGTGTTCTCTGTATTTTGTCATAAGTAATTTTTTTTTCTCTTGAAAACTCATTTAGTGGAAAATGGAAATTTGGCTCACTGCAAAGCACTTCAGATAACTCAAATAAAATCATGTGTATCCATCACAATCCTGATGCTCAGAAGTATCAGTGAAATCTGAGGGAGATAGAATTCAGGAACCCCTCCAAACAAGCCTACACACAATGATTTGGAAACCCTCCCTGATTTCTGTTGCAGTTTACTTTGGCCGATGTGCACTTTAGGGGGGGAAAAGTACACATCTCGTTCATGCGAAGACTGACCTACCTGCTTAATTTTACCATTTGAAAAGTCAGTAAGATTAAATATGTGCACAAATCTTTGAAGAGATAAGGCCTAAACAACACTCTGATAGAAAAACAGGGGGATACGTGTGATTGTAGATGACATCTTTTTGTTTGCTCTAGTGAGATACTACAAAGGCTAAGTGCAGTCTGTGGCACCTTACAGATTAATTATCAACTACTCACTACGTTTTTTCATTCCTTTCCGCCTTTCTTCCTCCTTCTAGCTGACAGCTGGTAGTTTTACTTTGTTCTCACTTTGAGAGCACCTACATTTTACTGCTAATGAGTCCTTTCAAAGAGTTGTGCTTGGAGTTCTTTTGCAGAATAGAGCATCTTCCAATCAATCCAATTTCTTCTGCCAGAGTGTCCAGAGATTTCCAGCAACCCACACTGAGTGGATTACAGCAATGGAAATACCCTTGAAGACTTCTCTTGGAGACAGCAAATCTGCTCTGGAGCACTTACAGCTCAAAGGCAATTGCCACATATTTCCAGGAGAAACTCTGACTTGGTGACACAAAGGTACACAACCACACTGGTGTGAAAAGGCATTCAGCATGATTATAAAAAACCCGAAATAATTTATTAAAAAAAAATCCAAAAGATATTCTGTGGTGTTCGCTTTGTTTTGTTTTTGGTTGTCTACTGGACTGTAAAAGCTATGCTTTTCAGGCTTTTTTTCTTTGTAAATGAACCACTTAAATGCATGTTTTTTGAAGAAGACTATGAAATGCTTTGTGGACTCCACCAGATAAGACACTGTAATACAGTCACCCATAGATTTGCAGGTGTAAGTAGGCTAAATTTCCATAGAGGCTGCACTTTGAAGTCACTCCTACAGTGGAAGTTGAATCTCACCCTTGAGAGAAAGTGAATGTGTATCAAATGCTATGCACCTCTGACAGACTCTGTCTGGGGGTCAAAACTCAAAATGAATCTAGAGAATAGAGCCTGATCCAGTGAAGGAAATCTGTGCAAATCTTAGGAAACTCACCATATTTAAGGCAGTCGTATTAAAAATAAACCAAAATGCTAAAGTAGAACTAGCATCAAAAGCACACGAAGGATCAAACAACTAACTATGCCTATAATCCAATTATTAACGTAACAGCTTCAGTGGATCAAAGAACCATGGAGCTAGGGGAACCTGCAGCAGAATGAAATGGAGCTTGGAATGAATTCAGGCTGCAGTCCAGACCTCAAGAGACCATCACCATGTCAGGCTAAAAAGAGAGTGGGAAGTCAAAAGAATCACTTTACAAAGGTAAAGATGGTTGAGTGGACTGATAAAAGTGCAAATTGAAATGGTCAAAAATTCACAAAATATGAGCACTGGAAATGAATCCAGAAAGCCACAGTCAAAGGTTTAGAAAGCATGACTCAGAAGAATGATGAATGCTAATATGCCCTTGAAAAATGTGATGCAAATACTAATACATAACTGGACAGAAATGAGTTTTAAAGAGCCAGTGTAGAACTGAGGGAATAACCTAAGTGCACACCACAAAAAGAAGGAGCAAAGTAAATCCACTGTGAGGAGCTGAAATGTGAAGAAGCAAGAGAAATTATAACTTGGATTAGTTTATCAGGGGTGTGATCACTCAGGAGATGAACACATCTCAATCACCACAGACATATACTGTCCGATAGAAAACGTTATAATTAGAAAAACAAAATTCAATAACCAGGGTTCCACTAGGGGGTACATAACCATTGAAAATGGTATACAAAGAAATAGCAATGGTTAACAAGAAAACAAGTGTACCTATCTTCTTTATCAGCCTCAGCACACATGTAGGCAAGCAGACTTGGGCCTGGACAAATTCAGTACTGGCTAGCATATTATACTGTTATTCTTTGCCAAGAAATAAATTTTTAAAATAACTCACAATTGTGCATTAGTTACTATGGGTTCCCAAAGTTTAGGCACTTAAGCATTTACGTCAGCAGTGTTCTGCACTTAACTCTCTCCTCATTGAAGCTCCTGTTCTGAACATCCAGTGCAATTCCTGAAAAAATGAAGTGCTTGCAGAGACCATTTGCTTTAGCTGTCTCTGTGGCCATTCAGCTTCTTATGCAGCCAAGGTCTTGAAGCCTTAAGTTTGAGAAACTGAAATGCAGTAACATAAACTTTGTAAAATAACTGAAATTTGGTATGAATAATTGGACTTTGGGGAGCTTAGCTTAATCAATAGCATATTCCACCCCTTTTCCTTCCTCTCCACTAATCCCTGAGCCCAAAAGAGAAACAAAACACACATTTGAAAAGTATTAGTAGGAAAAAAGGCCCACATCAGAGATTATTTTAAGTTATAGGAGACATGGCTCCCCATTAAGGCTAAGGCATTGACCAAGCAAGTAAATGTAAAACAGGCAGAATACTCCACAACTGAGAATTAGTAAAACTTTGCAAAAAAATCCAAATCAAGACAGAAACCACTTTATTAACAGATCTAAAAAGGACAAAATTACCTTTTGAGATAGATAAAACTCAAAGAATCAGAGAGCTAAGAACCACAATGCCTTGGAAGGCTGTACACTGAGGAAATACATGCATTTATCCCACTGAGGTCCTAGCACTGCAGGGATGAGGCCTAAATAGGAATTTGAATATATACCTCATGCAGCTATATCTACACACAAAAGAGCTGCATGAGGTGACAGTTGAATTAAAATTTTTTTTTATGAACATTGGAGAGAAAAGTTCTATTGTAATTCACTTGAGGTTTTGGGAGAGCAGTTCATGGGTGGTTAATATTTTGTCTTACTCACTGTGAAGAACAAATAAAAGTAAAAGCTGAACAGCTGCCCCATCTAATCTGAGAACAAATCACAAAGGCAGGCACAAACAAAAGGCAGGTGAGTTCTCAACTGAACACTTAGAAGGAGGGCAAATGGGGGAAAATAGGTAAAGCAATCCACCAACCTCTTTGACAAAATTTAATCAGAAAAGTGGTTTAGAAAGGGGCCGCAAATCTACTGAAAGCAAAGTTTCAAATAACAAACATCAATAAAAGTACAATATAAATAATAGCCTCAAGGCCAAAGTCTAGAGATTAGCAGAGCAATCAAAATGAGCCAGAAACAAACAAGTCTGCAAAGCGTCTGTCAAGCAAACAGCTCTCAAAACCAGATTTAGAAAACAAGCTCTGTGGAAGGAATGGTTGAAGGGTGACTGACAGAGCCAACATTTCCACCCAGGCTGGGATTTCTTAGCAAATACCAATCTAATGAAACAAAAAGACTTTTCCTAAAAAGTAAGTACACATTACCAGGATAAGGGATCATAAGGAACAAATCAGAAATTTGCTGCCATAATCTTAGTATTAAATAGAGCTATTCCCACTTGGCACTGAAAAATTTTGGTGCCATTGACTTATGCTTACTCTTAGGAAATATATTGGAGCTGTACTGTGGGATACAGTACACATTAGCCCAAGTGACAATAATCAATACAATTTTGGCATACAGACAATGAAAGTACACACTGAGATTCAGCAGCCTTACCCTGACTATAGGTCTGGGTACTTATTTGAGACAAATTATGCCAAATGTCCCCTTTATGATCATCTGCATCCTCTTGAACTGATGACATTTGGAGGCTACTGCAGCTCTCGGACAATTGTGGACATATATTCTGAGGATCAAAGTGTCACAACGTGATCATTTGGCTATACATGACCCTGCCTTTGCCTGCAATATCATAACACTCAGGACAGTAATATTTCAGAATAAGCCAGCCCTTTAATCTAGACAGTTGGCAAGTTGAATATTATAATTGTACAGTAGTATTCCAGAATTTAACTATCAAAAAAATAACTATTTTCTGCCAAAAAATATTAGACAGAGCTGATCTCTTTTTTATTTTTTTGGCAAAATATTTATTCTGGTGAATTTGACTTTCACCACTTACTATTTTTACAACAAGACCCCATTGCAAATCTCTCATTGCACCCTGCTACTAAGGTAGGCTCTTGCCATGCCTGGCCGGGACAAGCCCCAAATCTGCAAAGTCTGTGCATATTCTGAACATTCTGGTGACAAACCAAGGCACTGAGGTTAGCAGAACTAATGATGTTGATGAAGATAAGTGCACATCTAATCAAGTACTTGTAGGGTCAGACCCTATTACAATATTATTAACACAGGATCATTTAACGGAGAGACCATAAACTTTTCTTTGTGTTGGAGAAATAAATCTCCCACTGTTTCAAAGCTCCTGAAATAGGGTTTTCATATTTGTCTGTGTCTGCCGTCTATTTTGGATCTTTGTCATTTACCCTGCCCCACTTTAGGCCTAGAGCAGCTGAGAGAAAAGTCTGAATATGTTTATTTTATTTTTTTTATTGCCTATGGAGCTGAGCCATGAGATAGTCCTGCCCAAAAGGAAACTAACCCTGATTGCATGACTGATGGGATCGTAGTAAAAAAAGCTCATTTTAAAGTTTACCCAAGAGCAGTGTCTCTTCAAGTAGCGTGACCCTGTGGCTTCATTTAACATTTCTAGGACAGAGTCTGCAAGGTTAATGTGTTAAGACAGTAAAAACTTTCCCTTTGCCTGGGGCACATCACTCCTATTCAGCAAGGCAAATAACACCCCACCTACAGCAGCCTGCCCAGAAGCCCAAATGCTGCACAGCAACAAGCCTCTGTTTCTTCCTGTCTCCTTGTCTCCTTGAGACTGACATTGCCTTGGTGCTGAATAGCCTGGTGGGAAGAGTTCAATGCAGGGTTTGCACTTTCCCAGCCATTAACCAGCTGCCACCGCATTTCATTATCTTAGGGGGTGCTTTTATACATCAAAGGCACTTCCAAACAGTGTGATGAAGTGGAAGTAACCGAGCTCGGTCCATGTTGCAAGTTGAAGTATTATTTATTGTCATTATTTTTTGCACCCGTCTCATGCCATCTGGCCCACTAACTGTAAAGGCTGGTGATGGAAAAAAGACTCAACACACCCCTCTCAGTTTCTTGGAGTGAAACCTGCTGAGCAACCAGGCCTTGGAGCAACAGCCTGTTGTTATCAGGACCGTTCATTGTTTTGCACAGGGAGCCCTCTAAAAAGCAAGGGGAAAAAAACAAAGGTAGCAGACAGGATCTCATGTGAAAACAAAGTAAGCAGAGCATGAAAAGCGTCACTGAGATGGCTTTTACTTTGCTTTCCTTCTGATGTAGCCAAGAAATAAAGAGTTGAAAAAGATTTTCTTTCAGTCTTCTAAAGAAGCTGCCTGTGAACAAGCCAAGGTAGCGGGTTTTGCATAAGATTGCCTAAAATCACAGTTCAGCTGTTTTAACTTACTTCAGCTTTTGTCTTATTATGTTTTTCTTTTAATGACAAAAGCCCATATGGCTGGTGACTTATTGTACTTCTCCAGAGTTTGAAACCTGCTTTCCCTTACCAGAAACCTCTAATTCGTACATTCATAAAATCTTGAGAATTACATCAAAAGGTGAAAAAAATTGAAATCTCTCGGTAAGTCACAGGCTGCTAATGACTAGTTTAAACAAGAGTTGTCAATGGATGCATGATTAAGTTGCACTCTTACGTAGTGGCTCAATTTTACAGACCAGGGAATAACCTACAATACATTTCTACTTTGACTGTGCATGTCAGCCACCAAAACACCCTGTTGCCAGAAAAATAAGCTCAACAAGAAATGCTCAAACTTTCACGCTGACATTTTATGACATAGATATTCTATCTAATGATTTATTTTGCCTTCATTTAACCACTAACTTGAGAGTTTAGAAATACAGTAATTTGACTGTGGATGAGTCAGGCCAATTGACTGTGCAATGTCAAAGTTAAATGGCTTGAAAAAAGTCTCAGACATGCAGGTCACCACTTGCAGAACATTGGTTCTCTTTTTTACAAAATCACAACATTATTTTGTGGTTTTAATCGCTTACTATGAAAATAGGTATTTGCTGTAGTGAATCCTTGTGTATAAGGATTATGTAAACCAAGCCATGTAGGTAAGGCTTTTTTTCGGTCATATAGAATACAAAGGTGACTGTACATGAAAAAGAGTTTGCAGCATCAGGGTCGCAAATCTGGATGCCCTTTAGTAGACTTGATTAACTTGATTGGAGATTGACGTGAATAGGGGCTGAGTATAAGATACTTAATTTTGTCCTGAAATCTCTTCTGTTCTGCACTCACTGCAGATAACCTGTAGCTCTGAAATATCTCCCTACAAGCTGGCAATTAGATTGCTATCCGAGACTGATTGGAAATAGCAGTCAGAGAAGTCAAGCTACTCGCAGCCAACATCAAAAACAAAAATCCCTGACCTTGACTGTTCTTAATACAAAAGACCTTTTCCTGATGTTTTTCAATGAATGAATGAATGAGCAACTGATATAGCAGACACTTTCTTGAAAAGATAAAGTTAATTTGTTTTAGTTCCATAAACAATCTGCTGCCCAAGCACAAAGACAGGAAGCAATATTAGGATATTCTTAAAAATATGATTTATGTTCAGTAGTCTCTTCCTTCTCCTTTATATCACTTGGAACAAATAGTGAGCCAAGAATTTCCTGATTTTTTGCAATTTGCTTGGAAAATTTATTCTCCCTTCCTTGCTACCGCATTGTGAAGAAAGTGTTTATTCCTAGTCATAGGTTTTAAATTTCACTTAAAATAAAACTGCATCTTATACACTCTGCTCCATCTCTACTCCTGCCATCCTGGCTTTCTTTATAATGTGGCTCAACAGTTGCTGCAACACAGCTTTATTTTCAAGTTGCACACAGATAATCTTCCTCATTTTAGAGTGTGGCAGACATCTCTTCTTGGGTAACCCACCCCATTACATGCAAATGGAGGGAACATTCACAAATAAATAAGGCCTTTGCTCAGTTTTATAAATACGAGCAAGCCAGATGTATCCAGTAAGTCTCCACCGAGACAGACGTGTGAAGTGTCCTAATCGAGCTGTCCACAGGAGGTCTAAGGCTCATGGGACAGATATATTTATGCAGATGAACTAGGGGATTTGCTCAAAAGCAATGTGGCCGATGCAAGTAGGTTTCCCATCTGTTTCAAGCAATAGGATGGCACCCCTTTTGTCATTTCAATGAAATTTACTCCCAATTCAGGACCAAATATGTAAAAGAGTGTCCCTTGATAGGCTGGACAGGCAGCATTTCACCCTAGTGGCCCCTCAAGTGATCAGTTGGGCTATGGCACCCGGACAAAATCCCAGTCAGGAAGGCAGCATGCAGTGTCTTCTGCAGAGAGGTGGGCAGCCAGCACATTCCCACTCTACCAGTGTTTGGAGGAGGGAAACATAGATGAGTAGCGTGAAGCTGTAGCACATAGGGCACTGAGCAGCCCAGGGAGCAGAGGGAAAGGCTCCAGGAGAGGCTTGTTCTCTGGAGAGGTGAGTACTTGGTCTTGGCGTTACATTTGCCTGGGGGGAGAGGTTAATTTCACCCTCTGATAAACTGGATTAGGGAAAAACTCACTGAGTTAGCTTTCAGGCTCAGTTGCTCACCTGAGGAAAGCAGGACCAGCTTTCATTGTCCCACTGGAGCAGAGCAGCTGCTTTCTGCCCTCCTGTGGGCTCTCTCCTGGCAAAAATATTCTCAGAGCCTCTCTGTGGTCAGGTGTATGCTGAGGGCCAGACTGCAGCTTGCCCAGAAACAGCTACCCCAGAGAGTGCAGTCCTCTCCAGCCCCCACCTCCCCTTTGTCGTTTTGCACTGCTGTCATATGGATGCTTTTCTTTGCCAGCTGGTTTGGAGCAACTCAAACTGCTACTGTGGCATGGCTCTGGAGTGCCTGGAAGGAGAAAGAGGACCAGACCTGGTATTTCCTCAATTCTATCAGGAAAGCAGGGAGGAATTAGAAAGAGAAAACGCAAATGGTGGTGCATTCACAGGTTACATGTAGTTCTTCCCTTCCAGAAGAAAGGGGAATGTGCAAACACACTGCAGCTCTTAGAATTACTTGTCAAAGTATGTAGCAGCCCTGGCTGAGAACTGGTCAACAGGTCCTAAATCAGATGGTCAGAGGTAAAAGGGAGTTGAAACGATACATTTCACTCACCAAAACAATTATAATAGTAGGGTCCCATGTGAAGATATGTTTCCTCTGCACCAGAGTATCTTTAAATATCATAATAGCAAAGATAATAATAGTTCTCACTTTGTTTCAGATATGGTAAACTAAAAGCAGCTTTCTTTAGCTTTGCATTTCATTAAAGGTCACTGTGAATTATGAATCTCTCTTCTGAACTATTCAGCTGTTACCAGGCAGGGTCACCATCTGAACAACCTTCCCAACACATCTACAGCTAACAAGCAATGACAATAAGTTATGAAGCACAATTCAAGGAAACAAAAAACAAAAATGGAAGGATGTGAATTCTATGGAGCACACAAAGAAAAATGGGTGGGATGCTCATTTCCTCAAATTGTGTATCAACTTTAAAATTTAGCTACAAATTATCCCCCATTAAAGGATGAGGGTATCATCTTACACCCCACCTTTGTGTTCTTTTTCCAGCACTCCACTGTGGAATCAGATCTCTGCTGCTCCTGTTTGAAGAGCTGTAATTTTTTCACATACTTTTGAAACATGAAGTATAGTTGCTGACATGATTCACATGCTGGTATTGCAGCACAGAAAATGAACAGATGACTTCAAAATATCTGAAAAAAAAAACAAAGAATGGGGCAGACATACACTAACTTAACCTCAAATGATAATGCTTACACTATATGTAGCCAGACAACAAATAAAGAATTAATTGTACATCATGAAAACAAAACAGATTTTTCATACAAAATCTTGCTGTAGTTTTCAGTCAGGATTAATCTGCATATCTGAATGAGTTATTTTTAATATATATTTTTAGAAGCTCTGGGTTCTAGTTTCCAGTTACTTCATTAACTTTTTCCCCCTAAAAAAACCTCAGCAAATAAAACACTTATTTTTCTTTTGGAACTTATTAGTTAAGAAGTGCATTTTTTAATCCAGTTGTTTAGTTTCTATGTTATCATTGCTGTCTTCTGCTTTCAATAAGATACACAGGGTAGCTAAAAATGCTGTTGCCTGATAGGCTGTATACAGTACACAGTGTACCAAATGCATGTTTGTTCTTAATGCTTAGCAGTTCTCAGCCATTAGCTAACAAAACAGAGCTTTTTTTTCTTTTTTTTTCTTTTTTTTTTTGGTAGGGGTGGGATTTTGAAGTTTTTTTTAAGGGAAAAAATGGAAAATCCTGAATCCATTTTAAGAAAGTAGTTTCTCCTCTGGTATCAAAAGGTTTGAAACATTGGTAAGATGCAGGATTTCCAGGACACAATGAGAACTGACTCCATGTAAAAATACTGATTTATAGACCCAATCTGTACATCTTTTTCCTTCACAAATATGGACTTGCAAGGGAAAACAAATGTGTTATATCTGTAAGGCCGCATTTTCTAAGGAAATACATGTTTATGAGATACTACATTTATGTTACTGTAGGACAGATAAATTAAATACCTCCTTGCCACTGCAACAAAGAATATATTTGGGGTTTTTTTTACATCAAACACACACTCTCTAGATGAGGAAGAGTTGCAAAGTGATATAAAAAGCATGGGTTTGTGATGCAAGAAAAAATAGCAAGCATATTATATAGTATTTCAAGACAAAGCAAAATAAATGATTTTTTTTCCCTTGTCAGAATTTCACAAATTAGATGCAAATTCAGAATTAATCAAATCTAGAAACAAATGAAACTGGAAGAGGATGCTCTATAGCAAAGAAAACTTAGTTTGACAATGTTAAATAGATAGCTGAGATCTGCTGGGAATACATACCTTGGTTTCATCTGATTGACCTCATATCATTGCTATGGTGTGTAACTACACCTGACAGGCCACTGATTGGCAGCATGTAAAGAGGATCCTTACGGAAATAGCTTGGCAGGGAGCAGCTTCTCATGTTTTTCACATTCCCACAGCAAAAATTCAAGTCTCTACTGCAGTATTTTCCACATATAGGGAGGAAAGAAAAACAATGTTCTTACAAAAGGCTTTATAAGTGACAAAGATGGTGAGCAACACTCACATGTCAATTAACAGATTTCAAGGCTCAGCTCACAAAAATGACCAAACAATATTGATTTCAAATTTCAGAATGAAAAAAGCAATACATTTTTTTGTCTCTTCAGCCCAACTTTCATGCCACAGCTCCAATAATCTTAAAACTCTTTTCATGTTCGGTCCTGCTTGATAATTTTGCCACAAGTATGCAGTGCACACACACGTGCACAATAAAAAAACCCACAAATTAGAATGCTGTTTATTCTGCTGTCACAAAAGCAATTTTACTCTACTTTGTGCGACCAAATGTACCACAATGTTTTCATCACCAAGTTAAAGAGAGTATGCTTAATGGCTTATATAGTCCTACTGCACAAGAACCCTATTCAAACATTTGCTCAAGTCATGCATGGCTTTAGTCACATGCATAATAGCCTACAGACAAAAGGCAAATGAGACAAAGAGGGCTTTATGTATCAAACTGAAAGTAGTATTTCCCTATGCTAATACTATGTAAACATCAGAGATCTGCAGGATATCATATTAACATGATTTTTTATGAGAGAAAAAGAAAGATTATTCAATGCCTAGTAACTACATTACCTGTGTCTGGAAAGTACAAACACCTAATAATCGAAAATTACAACGAGAAACAAAACATTTAGATGCCAACATGAAAAAAACCCCAAACAATAAAATAAACCTATGTTTTTTACATGTTTACAATAAACTAAACTATATTACTTTAATATAGATTAATCTGAAAGCTTTTTGTCAGGATATAAAAGAACCACATTTGAGAGTTTTTATTAGATACATGGACATGATCACAAAGTCAGGAAGAGGCATAAATAGGTAAAAAATCATTATATATTGAGTGGTTCATGATACCAAACTTCAGTGCCCAATGCCTGCATAAAGCCTTACATACTAATATGTGGCTATTACTCTGCAGTCAACACCACCCATAAGGTGCTGTTCCGAGAGTCAAGAGTAGGGAGAGAGAGATTGTTAGGTAAAATCATCAGTTAATGTAAACTGACAGGAGCACCCTCCACACATCCCCCACCTTCACAGCAGCCAAAGCTGCACTTCACAGGAGCAAACAAATACACTTACAAAACTATGAGTGAAATCAGAGTAATCTGATCATATTCATGGACTGGACATACAACTCTTCTATGAATCTCGAATTTATGAATCTCACTGGTCACAGTCAACAGAGTTCACAGAATAACAGAATACTCAGAGTTGGAAGGGATCTACAAGGATCATTGAGTCCAACTCTTGGCCCTGTATAGGACATCTCTGAGAATCACACCATGTGCCTGAAAGTAATGACCAAACACTTCTGGAGCTCTGTCAGGCTTGGTGCTGTGACTGTTTCCTGAGGAGCTGTTCTAGTGCCCAACCACCCACTGGTGAAGAACCTTTTTCTAGTATCTAATCTAAACCTCCTCTGACACAACTTCAGACCATTCCCTCGGTTCCTGTCACTAGCCACTAAAGAGGAGTGGTCTATGCCTGCCCCTCCACTTCCTTTTGTGAGGAAGCTGTACACAGTGATAAGGTCTCCCCTCAGTCTTCTCCAGACTGAACAAACCAAGTTGCCTCAGCCCTCAGCAACTCCTCATACGGTGTCCCCTCAAGGCCCTTCACCATCTTCATTGCCCTCCTTTGGAAGCTCTCTAATAGCTTAATTTGTTGTTGTCTCATATTGGATGCCTACTCAGTATCACAGGACTGGCTTCAGGATAAACTATGCCATTTTCAAAGCAAAAAGCAGTACCGTAGGCGATGCAGTCCTATGAATCAAGTTCTTGTTTCCATCAAGACCTCTTATACATGGGTCAATTATTCAAGAGTCCCAATAAAATTAAATCTTTAGAAAAGCTCAATCTTTGATTTTTTTGGTACAAAATCTTGCCTTAGAATATGCATAAGTCATATAAATAAAATAAGTCTGTAGCATTTCCATCTGTACATTCTGAAGCATGTTATGAATGAGATCAGTACCAATACTCTTATTTTCAAATGGAAATCAGGATATCAGGACAAGGGAAGTGAACTAGCACCAATCCCTCAGTAATCTGCAAATGAACTAAATTCTTTCTAGATCAAAACTTTCTGAGTCCAAGTATCAAATCTACAAGAATGTGTTGTCTCCCTTAACACAAGACTGGAACCCCAGCTGAGAAAGACTCGCTATGGATAAGAGCTGTATAATTCTACAAAGAAGTGTGAAATGGAAGTTCATTCCACATTGAGAACAAAAAAAAGATAATTTATAGTAATGGAAATTTTCATGGGAATGGCTTACTTTTGCTAAAATATTGATGAAAAAATGGTATCTGGGGTCCATAATTAAATTTTGATTCAAAATGAGTAAGAGAGGTCCCTAAAATAGCTTCATAGTTTGAATCCCCATGTATAGTGTATTTCCTAATGAATATTTCATATTTAGGCAGTTTCACACAGCCCAAGAAGACAGACAGGTGACATAAGGTTAATGGAAGAAGGGCTTCAGCCAAAGTTTTTTGTCTTCCATAGAATACCTCACACCAAGGCTATTAACTAACTGTTCTGGCATATTTATATAGAATCATAGAATCAACCAGGTTGGAAAAGACCTCAAAGATCATCAAGTCCAACACTTATATGTGGTGTGCTTTGGCCCACAGCTTCAGTGTCAGGAGGACTGAATTTTTGAGGTTATGTTTGTCAAATATTCTTCCATGTGTTAATGCCAGATAATCTTATACATTGCATGGGAATAAGAGGTCAACAAAATCCTTCCCCACAAAAGAAAAACTAAAACAACCAACAAAACACACACCAAAAAAAAAAGCCATAAGCCCTTTTTGGGTAGACTGCAGGATGATGCACCCTCAGGAGGAAGCAGAGCTGCTGATCTGGCAGTTAGATACAGGCACTGTCCTTTGCAGGGTGTTTTGCAGGATAGCTATCTGGCTGCTGCACACACTGATACACCCTCTTCTCAGGGAACATAACTATTCCCACACAGTAGATTTTTTGCTTCTTGTATCTTGTACATATTGCTACAAAACCTGAGCCTTGTTAAGAGACTATCTCTTTTTTACCACTACATATAGTGTGCTGTATTGTCAACATATTTTTCAGACTGTGTGCACCAACATTTGTAAAATTAAAGAAAAAACTTAATACATCTGAAGTGGCAGTACTTACAGATTAACTGTACACCCTCAGGAATTAACATACTACGAAAAAAATGACCAATATTTGTCTGTGATGTCAAACAACTGCTGCTCCCATCCAGAAACCCACCCTGTCAATATTGACTGTAAGATACCTTCTGCAGCCTGCACTGTGTCACAGTCAGTGTGGCAGTGTTTGAGATGGGTTTAATATCACACCAGAGCCACCAAGAAAGCCCAGCACTCCCCAGTGCCTGCCCATCATCTTCTTACTTTTTTTTTTTCTATTTCTCCAGCTTTCTGCTCTATCCTTCTGTGTCAGTTTGGGCAAGGGTTATACTGTGTGTGGACCTGAATCTGAACCCACTTATCAAGACTGACCCTTGGATGAGCCTTATACTGCCATTTGCAGGATGTAAACCTATCTACAGTGCTTGACCAAGGCAAATGGAAGCATGTTATAGCTTGAAATTAAGGTTTTGACCTTGGCTTAAGATTTGTGACAAGATATGCAGATATAACAGACAGCTTCTTTATTTACTGCCATACAAGTTATGCAGCTATATTGACTTTAAGATTGCTCTTTTAGTACTGACAGAAACAAATAGCTTACTAATAAGTGAAATTTCCCATTAGCTTTTAACACTAAGCTCTATGGAGTGAAAACAGCCTCTCTGAAAGCCAGCAATGAAACTATCCTAAGCTTTACTGAATTGATCTGCAGGTTATAAAATTTATGAAGCACAATAAGTAGCTTTTCATTTTCTTTAGGGACTTAGAGAAAATAATGAGAACACAGGTAAAATTAGAACTGAGGTTTTGTTGAGATTTTTCCCCTCTTTGTTTGCAAAAGAAAAAATAAACCACTTTAAAAAATCTTTCAGAGATAATAAAAGCTTCACAAATTTGAATTGAGTGAATTAATTTGACAAGCTGAAATGAGGAAAAAATCAGAAATATAGAAAATTTTGCTTTCCATATTTGCAAGTCAAACTGTGTAGGTTTCTGATTTGAGTATGTTTTCATTCAAAATGCTGCTGAAGCTGTTTACAAGCAGCAAGAATGATAGCAGATTTTGCTTTTGGGCAATTTGAACACTTTTTTCCATTGTGTGGTTTGACCCCTAAATATATAATTTCCATAACATTGATTCTTTAGATTATTTATTATCCCGTAACACTTGTGTGACCAGGAGTAAGCAGTAAATTCATGCTTGCTGTGAACCTAATGCAGGAGCAGAATGTACAGTGCTGGTTGCTTGGTCTGGCATTCACACATCTCTCAGCGGTTCCTCACAGCTACCCAAAAGCAATACTTGTGGTGTTGCTCCCCAGGGCTGCTACAGTAGCACATTTCTGTGGAAAGAGCCATAAAAAGGCACAGGATCATGGCCTCTAAGAGGACAAAGCTGTTTCTTTCACCACCAAGATAGCAGTGCACAAGTTTTCAGGTCCCTGAAGTCCCTCTAGTCAAGCATGTCAAACTTTCAGTATTGCATTTTAACCCTATATAAATGGATCTTGCACCATTACAGCTCTAGGCAAATACATGCACCAGCATATGGAAAGATGACTATTTTGTATCGAGGAGCATGGACAGGATGGGATGTGCAGGGCCTTTACCTTCAGCCCCTTTCCACCCACTGTCTTTCAGGAACTATTTTAGGCAGCCTCTTCCACAAAAACTGATGGAAATCTTTATCCATCTTTTATTTATGAATAATAATAAAAAGCACTATTTCTGGCAAAGAAAATTAAGGTCATTCCTGAGCCAACAAAAGGCCTAAACATAATGTTGACATTAAACCCAAATACAGCTGCAAGCTTCCAAAATTAACTGCTTACCAATCATGACAATAAAATGCAGAAAGAATCATCATATGCTTATTAATGCAATATCTGCAGGTCTGTTCAGAGAGATCACTTTCATGGATCTGACTGGCTCACAGAAATACATAGGTTACAAGAGCTTAGGTGTGTTCAATAGTGTTTGACAGAGTGTGAAAACATGGCCAGTCCAGGTAGAAGACAAAAGTTTCTCATTCATTTAGGCTTCTTGTCTGAACCTGTCTTTAAGCAAAAAGAAATCAAATATTAGTTCTGTAACTGCTTAAATAAGAAAGCCACACCGCAGTTAAGACAGCAGGATAACCTGTGTCCCTCTCCTGTCCCCTACATCAAACCATACCACCATGTTCTGGTCAACATATGCAAAATGCTACTGCTTTTCAATCACATCTACTGAGATTTTATATTCCTTATTTGGGGGACCCTCTTCTCCTAGAAGTAAGAGTCCAATCTGGGTTTTCATTTCTAGTCACTAGTGTACTTAAGAAAATAAAAGACAAGATCAATGAAACTTCTGTCTTTCAATACTGTGGTCTGTTCTGATATCCTGGACTTAACACAGAGACAACCCAAAGTCATGAGGAAAGTGATGCAGGTAACTAATTTGCCACTATGAAGTGGCAACTGCTGCTCTGCACTTGTGACATGCATTTGGGACTCTAATACCTATTTAAACATGCACTGAAACATCTGTTCCTTGTAGTCATTCAGTCACTTTTCTGACATAAACTCTGGCCATGCTTTTGTTTCCCTTTTGTATTTACCTCATCTATCCTCTATCTACTACACTGCCAGCTCAAAATGATAACACAATCCAAGAAAAAATAGGCATAAAGTAATTAAAATATGACTTTTGAAAGGTCACAATTTCAACAGTATCAAAAAAGTAGGAAAAGCACCTTTGCCTTTCAGATTCCTTGAGCGCTTATCCCCTTCCTTCAGACTTCTTATACCAGTTCAGGTGAACATACAAGGCTTCATTTCCACAGTGCTTATGCATGCTACTTTATGCCTCCCAGAGCAGAAGTTTTCTTACATTTCTTCACTTCCATAATAATAGAAGAGTTGAATATGCTCAGAAAAGTGGAGTAAGACTAAGTAGAGGCCAAAAAGGCATAATTTATAGGTATACACAGATTGTTTAATTATGCAAGTGTTTTAAAGAATCACAGCTTAAAACAACTTAGTGAACCTTGAAAACAAAATAAATGTGTCATTGATGTTATTGGAAGGAGGGTCTTCCTCTCTAAGAAAAGGTCAATCCCTAAATACTCTTTTGAAATATTTATGAGAAGGCTTTCCTGTATTTTTGTCTGGACAGCTGCATAAGGCAGAGCTTGGGAAGGAAGTACAAAAAACCTGCACACCTTTAATGAGCCTTAGACTCATATAAAAAGAATGACTAACAAAATAGCATGGTATGGCCAGTTACTGCTCAAGGGGTGCAGAGAAATGTGAGAAAATGCCCAAAATATAGAAGTATAGATTTTTGTAAACTCAGACTCCAAGGACACACACATTTTAAAAAAAAGGATAATTATATAATATTTTATAAATTGTTTTATTATTTCAACCTCTTGATATATCACAAGCCTCCACATTTAATATAGATTTCCTTATAACAAACCTACTAACTTAAGTTTAACATAAATATATGCTTGAGAAAGACATATGGTCTTGATATGCAACCATCAGGAAATGGGGCCCTTTGTTCCTTGGGTGGAATAGGAAGGGTGATACTGTTTTGAGTGTGTACTACAGGCCATCAGATCAAGAAGAAGAAGTGGATGAGGCCTTCTACAGCCAGCTAGAAGTAGTCTCCAAGTCACAGGTCCTGGTTCTTGTAGGAGACTTCAATTACCCTGACATCTGCTGGAAAGGCCAAGCAGCAAAGCACAAGCATTCCAGGAGGTTCCTGGAAAACATTGATGATAATTTCTTGTCACAGGTAGTGGAGATTCCCACAAGAAATGGTGTGTTGATTGACATTATACTAACCAAGAAGGGAGGCCTTGTTGATGACATGAAGGTTGGGGGCAGCCTTGGCTGTAGCAATCATGAGATTGTAAAGTTCAGTATCAAACAAAGAGGTATCAGGACAGCAACTAAAACTACAATGATGGACTTCAGGAAAACTAACTTTAACCTGTTTAGGGATCTTCTTGAATTAATTCCATGGGAGCAGGCCCTGCAGGGAAGAGGGGTCCAAGAGAGTTGGTAGTTATTTATGGCTCACTTTCTCCAGGCTCAAGAGCGATGCATCCAAACAAGAAAGAAATTCAGCCAAGGGTGCATGAAACCTTTGTGGATGAACCAAGAACTCTTGTCATTACTGAAACACAAGCAAGAAATGCATAGGAGGTGGCAGCAGAGTCAGGCCACTTGGAGCAAATATAGAGAGGTGGCCAGAGCAGGTAGATATGGGATGAGAAAGGCCAAGGCCAACCTAGAATTGAATGTGGCCAAGGATATCAAGGATAATAAAAAGTCCTTTTTAAAATACATAAATACCAAAAGGAAAACAAAGGATAACGTGAACCCGCTAGTGAAAAGTTGTGGAGATCAGGAGAGGTGCCTGAGGACTGGAAGATGGCAAATGACACTCCAATCTTCAAAAAGGGCAAGGGGGATCCAGGGAACTACTGGCCAGTCAGCCTCACCTCAGTCCCTGGGAAAGTAATGGAATATCTCATTCTGGAGGCAGTCTCTGCCCACATGGAAGACAAGAAGGTGATCAGAAGTAGTCAGCATGGGTTCACTAAAGATTGACCAACCTGATTGCCTTCTACAACAAAACAACTGCCCGGCTGGATGAAGGGAGAGCAGTGGGCATTCATTGCCTGCCTTGACTTCAGCAAGGCTTTCAACACTGTGTCCCACAGTATCCTCAGCAGAAAATTTAAGAAGTGTAGGTTGGATGAGTGGACAGTAAAGTGGACTGAGAACTGCCTGAGCAGCAGATCCCAGACAGCTGTGATCAGTGGCACAGAGTCTAGTTGGCGGCCTGTCACTAGTGGTGCCCTCCACAGTTCTATACTTATTCATCAGTGGCTTGGACGAGGGGACAGAGTGCCTTCTCGGCAAGTTTGCTGATGATACAAAACTGGGAGGAGTGGTTGATACCTCAGAGGACTGTGCTGCCCTTCAGAGGGACCTCAGCAGGTTGGAGAAATAGTCAGAGAAGAACCAATTGAAATTCAACTAGGGCAAGTGCACCCGTACAGGTTGGACACTGACCTGCTGGAGAGCAGCTCTGTGGAGAAGGTCCTGGGGGTCCTGGTGGACAACAGGCTGTCCATGAGCAAACAGTGTGCCCTTATGGCTAAGAGGGCCAATGGAATCTTGGGATGCATTAAGAAAAGTATCGCCAACAGGTCAAAGGAGGTGATCCTGCCTCTCTCCTCAGACCTTGTGAGGCCACACTTGGAGTATTGTGTCCAGTTATGGGTTCCTCAGTACAAGAGGGACATGGAGCTCCTGAAGTGGGTCCAGCAGAAGGTAACAAAGATGATTAAAGGACTGGAGCATCTCACTTACAAGAAAAGGCTGAGGGAGTTGGGCCTGTTCAGTCTCAAGAAGAGACAACTGAGAGGAGACCTCATGAATGTATCTAAGTACCTAAAGGGGGAGCGCCAAGAAGATGGAGCCAGGCTGTTCTCAGCAGTGGAAACCAATAAAACAAGAGGTAAGGGGCAAAAAAAGTGACACACAGGAAGTTCCACCTGAATACAAGGAAGAACTTCTTTACTCTGCAAGTTACTGAGCACTGGAACAGATTGCCCAGAGAGGTCATGGATACTCCCACACTGAAGGTATTCAAGAACCGCCAGGATGAAATCCTGAGCTATGTGCTGTAGGATGGCCCTGCTTGAGCAGGGAGGTTGGACCAGATGACCCATTGTGGTCCCTTCCAAACTAACTGATTCTGTGATTTCCCAAACTTCTCATTATCTCCCTTTCCATAAGCCTGTAGGATTCTTGCTCATCCAGTATTTGATGCTGGGAAGGTTCTTTCAGGCTGTTAAGTGGCTTCTCAGACCTGCTCTTTTGACATGCTAACCAGGATATAGAGCTCTCTCAACCCTGACTTCTCTTTGGTGGCACTGCTCTGCCCTTTCCCCTATTTCTGAAGTTCTTACACCAACATTGACACCAACATGATAAGCAGTTTCCCAGCATCTCTCATGCCACATTTCAAAGTAAAATCACACCTTTCCTTCACCCAATTGTTATACACCCAAAGGTCTCACTTTCCACCCAATACAGAGGACCTATCCTTCTTATTCCTAAATGACTTTGAATACGTTTCAATAAGGTGAAATATAAGGAGACTGCTTATCAAGCAATACAGAGCACTTAGTATCAACACTTTATTGTCCTTGTTTTATGCTCATCCAAATGGTGGCACACAGGCATTTTAAGAGCAGAGATTTTATGTGAATTTTCAAAACACTAATGAAAATCCTTAATAGCACTTTTACAGTGCTGGTCCCTGCAGAACTTGACTGAAAGCACTTCCATTCAGTGATGAGTCTCCATTGACGGTCTTTCTGAGAACAGGCAGTTCTACTCCATTTATTGTGTTCTGTGATACATTCCACAGTTCTTAACAAAGCTATTATGACTGGTAAAAATATCCAAACAAATGAAAGCTCTGTATGTTAGAGCACCAAGGGACAAATCCTCTTCTCTCTGAAATCAAGTAGAGTTTGGGAATGGTTTTTGTAAGAGCAAGAGTAGACACAATCTAAAAAAATTAAACCACAACTCACTCCTATATTGCCACACTCACAGAGGAAATTAATTTGCAACCATCAACATCTTTCTCTCTAATCCAAGGTAACAATATTCTCTGTAATCTATGTAAAATCTATGTAATCTGAATATAACTGAAAAAATGTATTTATCAAATACATATATAAAAAAATATTAGCTGAATCTATGTAACCTGAATAATATCTGAACAAAAGTCTATGAAATATGAATGACATTAGTCAACTGAGAAAATTTTTAGGGGATTTAATTAAAACAATCGTTAGCATTCACAGGTATAGCCAGCAAGCCAAGACTGAATAGCAACTTACTTTGAAAAACAAAACAAGGCAAAAGAAATGAATCCACAATTATTTATTTCTACATGTATTACCTTACAAGTGGGATAAATTCACTCCATGACCATATTAATGGACCATCATGGAAAAAGTATGATATTCAGCTGAAAGGTGATGTTTAAACATTGTGCAATAAAATACACAGCACAAGATAAAAACAAACAGATCCCCTCCTACTGTTTAAAGGAAACACAGGTGAAAACCTTATGCAAAACAATGAAAGTCAATGGGCTTTTGTGCTCCTGTGAAGATGAGCCCACTGCCTGGCCCTTCCCACCATCACTCATCTTAGAAGTTTTAGCTGAACAGATAAACAGGAATAGGTGGCAGCCTTATTTACAACACATTCAATGAAAGATAAGGTGGAGCTCAGGGCACCACCTAAAACAGGGGACGTCCAAGAGCCTATCTACAGCACTCTGCTCCTCTAGTGACCCTGGCTGATCTTCCCTGTAATGCATAAGCATCCTGCATGCCATGAGACTGCCCTGTTTCACAGGTTTCATGGAACAAAAAGAAAACAAACACTTCAGAGTCTTATCAGTCTCCTAAAGTAAGAGAAGATGTGGGCACCTGCTGTTGTTTCCAAAACTTATTTCACTATTTCATAATGATGATACTAGAGTTGTCCTGGCTCCCTAGCTGCCTTTCTGGATTTTAGAGCCCCAATGTTTGGCAACAACATACCCCTCTCATGCAAAAATGGATGTGTGAGAAGACAAAGATAGCAACAATCTGGAACTGTGTAAGAAAAATCTGGTTTAATATTATTCTGGGTCCTTATGGTTAACTGTTGATACCTTTACCAGTGGGTTACAGAAAGTAAACAAAAATGTGATCTCTAGCTATTACACAAGAGTAATTCTATTTAAGCCCCTTAAGATCCCCCAAGAAACCAGCAGTAGTACTGGGGATGGCAGATGATCTTTGCAAGACTGCAGAGTATTATAGGCAGTATCTATTGCCCAGTGGGCTTTGACTTAAGAGGAAAAATCATGGTAAACTGTCAAAAGAATCCCTTCACCAGGCACTTCCCAGGAAGCAGTGAGCATACATCCTGTGCACTTTGGTAGCCACTATCACACAATGCTTATCTATTCCTCTGGACTTGCAATGTATAAAAGCAGAGAGACCCTGTCCTACCCTGTGAATCCCCAAACTGTTTATTGCCAGCCTGATACTCCTGTCACAACCCCACACAACTGAAGTGGGAGTATAATTTATCTGGCAGAGCTACAGCACCAACAGTTACCACCTAAGAGCAGGAGTCCAGCTTGAATCCCCTGACCACAACACAGAGCTGCCCGGCAGCTGGAACAAAACCAAACCACTTCAGTGTGTTTTACGTGTAAAATAGGTGTTTAAGTTCTGTTAGTGTGCCCTTTTCTCAAGGAAGCTGCACATAAAATGTCCAGTTTTATGCCTTCTGAGCTTGACTAGCAATTACATTAACGTCTATCCCAACTGAATCCAATGATTTCCAATGAGCCATTTTACTTTGACACTAAACAGCACAATTTAGCCTCTTGTGTTTGGTAACTGACTTTTTCAAACTGAAAGAAGCATGAGATGAGGACTGAAATAAATACTTATTTCTTCCTTACACCGAGAAAATAAGACATATAAGTTCGAGCACAGTACAATATTCCCTGGCAAAAAAAGTGTGCATGTCCATGGTCACAGAGCACAGGAAGATGCATGGGATGAGCCAAGCCCTGCAACTTCTCGGAAATAAATTTCCACTGTTCCAACTACTTGAAAACATGTTCCCAAAATTGAGGAAACACACTGCTAATTATTTCCTCTAAGGTACTGTAATTCCAGTGGATTTCAAAATGAACATGCAAGCAGAGTAAGCTATCCTCCCCTTGAAGCATTAGGAGTTGATAAAATAGGTATGAGTATCTTAATCAATACACTCCACATTAAAATACATTAAACAATCACATCTAGGATCATTCAGAAGGAGAGGGTGAGACTCACCTAACTAGATATAGTCAGTGATATCTGAGCAAGCACTCACTCTCTTTGTATTCAGAGAACCTAGTGCTTATTCTAGAGTGCATGTCCTCTAGCCTAGGACACTGAAATCAGTTTGACCCATGAAGGGTCTGTTCCTCTTCATCAGCCATCAGGAGAGTCCAGGGAAGAAGTCTCAGACTCAGGGGTGGAGATTACCGGACAGAGTAAATATTGTGAGAGAGGACAGAACAGGCCAGGGAGAAGCATTCTTAGCTGGATGCTGGGCTCTAATAAAAGAGGTGACAAGCCTCTATGAAAGCATTTTCTCCACCTGTGGATCAGTCTCTCCCACTCCTGATAAAAACCATTCACACTAATTTCAACTCAAATGATGCCTATGTCACAGTTAGTTCATAAATGGACATTTGTTCACCGCCTGAGCATTTTGCAATGAGATTTAACATGCCCTAACTTCAGCCTTTCATTTGACTTTCCACCCTCCAGTTTCTCCAGTTCCCTCCTCTCACTGCCATTTCTCCAAAGGGCAGAATATCAGATAAAAAGCCTGTATATAAGAATTCTCCCTACAATTCCAAGGAGAAGGACACAGGATGCTTTCTTGCCTTTGGTTGTGCTTGCCACTTTTTTCATAAACATTTTGCACTAATAATTCCTTAACCATATCAAGATATTTGCAGAAGCTTCTCACACATTTTATGTCACTCCAATACCTTCTTTCATAGTAATAATTCAGGTTCTTGGATATTTGCATGGATGTACTTCTATGAACATGCAGCATGTGGCTGAACTGTTAAACATTTTAAGTAACGTAACCATTCTTACAAAGGGGAGGTGGTGCGCAGACCCATCACGGAACAGCCTCTTAACCACAATTACCTCCCTCTGAATAATTTCCACTGAAAAGGGTTCTTTCTTTAGAAAGCACTAGCCAAAAAGGTCTTTCTGCAGTTTATATTACACCACCATCACCACCAGAATAACTGCCTTCTACATCACTGCAGCTCCCCTGGCCTCTGACCTTATGTTATCTGCAGCCTGGGCAGGATCCAGAGTGCCCACAGCTACATCTGGAAAGCAGGCTGCAGAGAAAGCAATCACTTGAGAACCTAATTCCAGCAAATCAGCACTGTCATTTAGCTTGGACTTGAGCAATAATACAGAGTAACAGTGGTGGCAGTCAAACACGTAACAAACTCAAGGACCATGAAGATGAAAGATAGGTTTACCCATTAAATTGTGAATGTGCAAAGTCAGTTTCCCAAAGCACGGCTGACATGCTACCCAACAAGCAGGTAACATGGATGCTGCAGAGCAGTGCCCCATGTTCCCATAGGTGAGTTAAAAAGCAGCTGTACAATGCTTGTAAGGTTTCTAGCAAGCACACTTAATTCATAAGCAAAATTTGCCAGGCTTATTAGCACAAGAGCCTGGAGCAATCTGAGTTAGAATAAATGGAAACTTTCAAATATATGCAAGAAAGAGGTACGTTGAAATTGAAGCTTGTGGGGTTTTTTCCCCCCTATAAATTCCCTCATTTGTCCTCAAGGACAGCATATAAATGTGTATGTTACAGCCCATGTGATCAGACATTCTCTCAAGAACTATAAACAATGGAGCTATGAGTCACTATTAGGCTGAAATTGCATTCAGTTCTTTCCCACTGACTCACCATATGGATTATTTGTCTGGTCTTTTGCCTTCCTCACTCCCTTCCCTCCCCCACAGATCATACATGACCCCTTCCCAATATTTCAGCACAAGTGTGTTTGCTCAGCACATCCCAGCCCTTGCAGGCAGGTGACAACAGCAGCCTGCAGGGCTCACCCGTACAGGCACTGAGCTCACCCCCCTCTCCAACACCCCCAGCCGTCTGCCAGAGGCTGGCAGCTCCCCAGCACCAGGCTCCCACCACGTCTTGGGCATTGTGGTCTGACATGACACAAATCTACCAACCTTAACTTCAGCTAATTTTGAGCAAGAGTCAGAACAGCCATTTCTGCTACCCCACCTACCGAGTTGGTAATTTCTGGTAAAGTGGAGGAAGAAGTGGGTTTGGATAGTTACACATGTTAACCCACTGCAGCTAAGTCAAAACTTTCATCTTTTATTTAAAAGAGAAAGGTAAAGCTAGTTCCTAGCCTTCACAGTCGTAGAAAAAAAAAATATGTTGAAGTTACGCCTTCCAAATCTTCAAAGGCGGATTGTAAATAAAAATGCTGACATTTAATGCTTTTAAGCAAATCACATACTGGAGTGTGACTCATGAACATTGGAACTGGCAAGCACCGAGGCAATCATGTTGAGAATGAGATCATGATGCAGTAGGTGTGCAGCATTCTCTTCAGCCTATCAGCCTATTCACTATCTCTATTCTACAGTAATAAAGAAGAAAGTTTCTTTTCAGTCAATAATAAAGATTTTAATGTGCCTTCCAGTGCCTATGGAAATAATAAAAAGCACATTTCTGCTTCACAGAGAAAGCTTTTGACACATACTTGATCTCATAAAATAATGAAGGGCAAATGACGTATTCACATGAATAAGTCAAAGGCTTCATGGTACTCATAACAGTAAAATTAGGAATGTGCAAAGGCTGAGGTCTTAAATTTTAAAACATTGGAACTACAATCTTCCTTTTATTGATTGCAAACTGTTTGTAAAGGGATGCTCCTGTAGACATGGGATGCAACAAAAGGGGCAAGACAAGGAAATCAACGTATTTGTACAGCAGAATTAGTCATGGGGTTACATCAGTTTAATAATTCAGGAGACAATTTGTACACACATCAGGTTGGCTTGGAATTAACTTCAACTTCAGTAAACTCTACGAATAGTGATTTCGAATTTGAATGACATGCACGTATTTTTCTACTGAATAACTGCAGAAACTATTGCTTTCAGTATTCAGAGCCAGTGCTCTGCTGTTCACGATGCAGGACTTGTCAATTCTGCAATCAACAAGCTTTGAAGATAGTCACAGGAACATTTGGCTAAACAATCAAGCAGATATATTTGTTCAGCTGCCCCTTCTGAAAAGTATTTACATATTTGCAACACGGTTTTTCTCAGTTATATTACAAAAGCCTCACCTATGTTAAATACATCCAGACAACAAACGAAATACCATTGTCTGGTACCTTCGTCACACAGAAACAGATCCTTTACAAACATTTAACTAAATTCATCATTTGCTTTAATGTCATGCTGATTCAGGCTGATAATGCCATTTCCATTGCCTTCTCTTTTTTTCCCTACTGATCTGAAGTCTACAAACAAAACAACCTTATGCTGCCTGCAAGCTAGGCAGTTAGACAATAGGCTGCGAGCAAACTTAGACAAAGGAAGCGAGCAGATAGGGGTTAAAAAAGAAATTATTTTATCAAAGGCTACATTTAGAAGTGAAATTGCAAAGGTTGGTTAATATCACTAGTATAACTTCATAGCATTAGCTGTACCACACAAGCAGCTTGATTTTATTTTGCAGTTAGGATATAGAGGTTGTGACAGTTGTAAACAAATGTCTAATTTACACACTATAGAACTTGACTGTTACCACACAGAAGCGACTGTTCTGGGGCACCCATCTAGGGAAGGGTGTTAGGCTCAACCAAAATAGACCTTTTGTTGATTGTTCAGCCAACTGCTTGCCAGAAATCAGAGAAATCTCTCTCCTGTGTTCAAGTATTAGCATGAATATACAATTAAGATTCTAAAAGTATCTTAGCTCACATCAGCTCAGTATCACATTGGTCAAAATGTTGCAAACATTCCTTTAAATCTACAATTTGCTTTAGAAGACCACAGAAAATCATGAAAATCTGCTCAACTGAGTAGCAAATTGAGTCAAGCTGAAAATTCATATACAGAAAGTTGAAAAATAGGAATACATGTTCCTGTTAATACCAATGTGCTAAGGCATAAAAAGTGAATAAGGAGGATAATTTCCCCCTGTCTATGCAAATTTACAATCTTCAGAACACCTGCAGTGACTTGAATTAAATCACAGCAAGCAGGGACTTCAGGATGACCCACTGAAAAATAATAATTGTATGTGTATATGTATTTATACAAGAAATTTACATATGCGCCCCTGCGTACATACAAATAAAACTTTGTTTAATCTTCAGTGCAGGGAAGGAATGCTGTATTTCACTATTCTTTTGAACATACAAGAAACACATTAACCTGTGGCTAGCAAAACTAGCAATTATTACATGTTTTTAGGTTACAAAAAGCAGTAATAATTGAATTTCATAGAACACATGAAAGCAAGGGCACACTGCTGGAAATCTGTCTTTCAGCTGATCTGTGAGTTAGAAGCTGTGCCCAAGTCTTAGCTCCATGTTAGAGCTCTTTAGGTAAGCATTGCTGTCTGGAACCCAACAGTGAAAGCTGGGCAGCATCCCCAGTGCTGATGCTGTCGTTGGGCATTTCAGACACTGCTGCTCTTTGCATACATTCATGGTTGCTCCAAGAAGGCCAAACTTCTCCTCCCTTGCATCCTTTCTATGCTAACAGATTAATGTGTTTATCATTTTATCCAGTTATATAATCAGCACATTAAAAAAAACACACAGCATTTTACACTGCCCTAGAGAACCTGCAAAGCTAGAGGCCATTTCCTGACACCCTAGAGGTAAAAGCTACACCTCTCAAGGAAACTTTATAAGGTTGTTGCAAGTCATGATGAGACACTGAGCAGCTGATCACAGGAATCACTTCCCAAAAAACATACTTGACATTCCCTCAGCCTGGGATTCTTCTCATCTAGTATCATGACAGTCCTTTCCCTTCCTTGTGTGTTGTCATCGATTACTTTCAGTGGAGAAAGCCTCAAAACTTGAAGATGCAGCATTTCACTTTATTTCCTCAGCTGCGAGTCATTTCTCCTTGCCAGCTTTGCAATCGCAGAATTGCAGTACTACAAGGGCAAACATCTGCTGTCAGGCGTGCAGCGTAACTGCTCATGTGCACTTCTTCCCAGCAGCTGGGAGGAAATGCTCCTTCTTGTTTAGACAACAATATCAAATGGTTAGAAAGTAAAGAGTTAGGAAAAGCTGTATTTAAGGTTCATGCTTGAGAAACACAAAAGCACAGACCTAGCCACTAAGAAAATTCCACTGGACACAAAGTTAACAATGATTTAGATCTGTTCATTTATGGTAAGTCAGCCATTTTCCTGTTGACCTACTTTGTATCAGCAATAATTTGTCACGGTGCATTCTCCAACTGCTACTGAAAGAAAGGCTGAAACCATACATTAAGAGCACAGTGTCAAAGCAACTGATGTTAATTATACCCCACAATTCCTATGTTGATGAAATTGTCACTGCTAACCATTAATACAGCATTTATTGTCTAAACCCAGCTTGCTCTACCAACCCCTGAAAGCCACTGAATTAACATCCTGCTTCTCAGTGTTCACACTGGAATGTAAATCTGAACTGTGTAAAAATAACCTCTGCTATTACACCAAGAATGTGTAAATACACATTCCTTTTTAGGAGAGCTATTTATCTCCAGTCTATACATGTTTCACTCTTTAAACTAAAAACAGCTTTAATGTTCTTCAGTCAAGTGGCAGCTTTTGCCAATATAAACTATTTTTCCTAAAAATTATGGCATCAAGTAGAGGAAACTATGGAAAATGTAGAGTATTACTTGATATACGGAAATTCAGGAATAAGCTTTACATAGATACACAGAAAAGCCGCAATGTTCTTCAATCTATTTGTTGCTAACCTGCACAATAACAAAGAGATCATATTCTCCCAGCATAAACAAGCAAGGTTAATTAGAAGGACACCTTTGAGTGTTCATGTTCAGCGACATCTGCTTAATTTGGTGACAGAAATGTTTACAAGCATCAGCACAAACCAACCATTCCAGGAGCACTAACTGGATTCCTTATGGTTTGCACATCAGTAAACTGTTTCGTAAGGTTCGAATGCTGCAGTACAGTTTCCCCTGCTTCTAAATCATCTCAAGCTTTTCTTTTACCCATTTAAATTGAAGGAAGTCAAGAGCATACTGGCTTAAAAACTTGCAGCCTTCAAAATTGCCATCACTAAGCTATGGCATGAGACATACAATTTAATCAGATCCAAGAAGAGTCATTGTGTTATGTATAGGAGCGACTTTTTTATCCTAGAAGTGATTTGAGATACAACAAAAGTATAGGCCAGTGATGGTATTCTCACATCTCAACAGTGCTTCATGTATGTTATTTCCAAATTCTCCTGTAGATTGATAGAACAAACCAGTAAGAAAATTCGGTGTCACAATGAGGCCTGTCATACAGATATAACAGAAAAACCTTTGCAGAGTCACTAGAAGAATAGAAAACTAAAATCAGCATTATTAGTATTTGTATAAAAACCCTCATATCTCTCTTCAGACCTATGAACGACAGGAAGAAACAAATTATGGTCCAAACGGCTGCTTAAGCTGGATGTACATCTCCAGGACAAGCAGGAAAAACCCACACAACTGCAAAGGAAGAGAACAACAGAGCTTCTTACAGGATACATGTAATACAACTCACTATAGGAGGAATATATATCATTACCAAACATGAAGTATAAAAGTAATATTGAGTGCATAGGATCTGATACCGCACATCAGACCAGTGGGGGAAAATGCAGGGAGAAAAACCCCCATTTGCTCACCTGGCATAAACTAGAAAGCAACTGTACACTTTATAAAAGGACATTCACCAAATGGTCAACAAGTCTTAGCAGACCATCATTCTGAGAAGAGCTGTAACATTAGAGCTGTGTACAGCTGAGCCTGCCCTCAGAATAACAACAGAACAACAGGATTATTCAGTGCTTCTCAAGGAAAGTCAACTCATTTAACTAACGTGCACTGGGCAAGCAGGTTTGAATGTGCTCTCTCATCTCTAATATTTGCATTAAAATAACAGCCTTGCTGGTTTCATAATGGCACCCTAAATGAAATTCAAAAGTGACAAGCATTTAGCTTAGTATGCTGTTTGTTCTACCTGCAGCAAAACACAGGATTGGCAACAGCCTCCTCCTCTCAGAGACACACTCCATTTCTCTCAGGAGTCCTTCCTATGCCCTGCTGCCACAGTATGCTAAGTACTTTTAAAATCAGACAAGGGCACATTGTGTGCACATTGGGGTATATTTAAATTCTAGCTGGAAGAAATCCCAACAACTCTGAGGACACAGGTTGTACCAATTACAAGTTACAGCTGCAGTTAAAAATTATGCCATGAATGAAAGCACCTTACCGTAAAACGACTAAAATGTTAACCATCTAAGGGAGCAGGCTCATTCTTGGTTCAGTGTCACATGCCAGTCTCACAGATGGAACACTTGCTGCCGCACAAAGCAGCGCTTAATTTATCAAAAAGAAAGTACTGACAGCTGATGCTTTTATAATGGGCATAGCTCACAACAAAGACCAACTATACAGCTACCCCTTCTGATGCTGTTCATGCTGTGCAGCAGAAAAGACTACAGGCAGCACCATGATATACCGAGCACAGTTCAGTCAGCAGTGAGCTTCATGAAAATTTAATATAGGTTTACAGGAAGCCAGCTCAATGTTTCTCTTTCTATTTGTGTATGCTTCTGTGGTCTGCAGATATGCAATACAGCTGAAACATCTCTAAGTACTCCTATTGCTTGCATAAATTTCTTGTTTACAGATTTAACAGCTTAAAGTGTCATCTTAAAAACAATAGAATTAAGATAGCAAAATGTGAGTCTGAACTTTGACTCTATGCATGAGTTACACCTGTACTTTAAAGCAAGCTCATTTTTAAGTTTTGGTAACAGATCTATTATAGTCAGGCCCATACTGAGCAAGGTCTTTAAAGTTCTCTGCTTCAGGAGCACTTATGCTTTCACCAGTCTATGCTAGAAACCCATAGTGCTAAATAAGTCCCAGCAATACTTTAAAGTGCTAAGTATTGATATACATATGCAGATCATGGTAAATCATTTTTGTAAAGCTGAACTTCCAAAAAGAAAAAAAAAGTGGGAAAGAAATCAGTCAAAAAAGCTAGAAAGTTAAGTCTTATGTTTTGCTTTTGCATAGTCATCTATACTAAAGATCAGACAACACAGATATGAACTGGAGATATGACACATTACTACTGCCATATTGTAAAATCTCATAGTTGAGCAGGAGCTGGAACAGTGCATGCCAAGTGTGAAGCTCAGTTTTGTACCCACAGCTGGCAAGCTCAGTTGGCAGGTAATGATTGCTTTCTTTTCATTAGGAGCATCAGCAGCAGTTTTTGTCACTGAAGCGATCAAGTTGGGCAGGCCTTTTATTAAACACTCACAGAACAAAGTACAGGAGATAAGGAACAAAAAAGTCTTGAGTTTTACTCCAGCACATTAACAAGTGCAAATAATGTGCTAAGGAATTTCTTTCAAGTGTAACCAACCGCTGTGCTGTACACAAATGACATTAGTGTGGTGCTTAAGTGAATCACATCTCTGCATCATTCATTAGCTTTGAATACACATGTAAGTATTGGCTTCACTCTTCACTTCAGCCAACCTTTTAAGTTTGGGAAAAAAAGATCTACATACCTTTTGTTGAATCCAATCTTAATGATTTCTAAAGTGAAAGTCTTGCATCTGAAGAAAGCAAAATGCAGCAACCTGCTCTTAAGGCTAAGGGACACTTGTCCCAGAAACTCTTATTGAGCAGGAAATCCATCAGGGAAGAACTGAGAACTTGTGAGCAAGAAGGCCAAAATGGACATTTAGGTTTGCTATATCCTTCATCAGGAAACCGAGTAAACTTTAATCCTCAGGATTTATTCAAGTCATCTTTGATGGTTGTTATTTCTGTACCTTTTCCTCATATCCTGGAATTATTGGCCCTGGAGTTACTTCCACATTGACTCCTTTTAAAAGGTTTAAAGTGACATGTACATCATTGTGTTTCACTAAACTTCCCAAGCACTTATGAGGTCTTTGTTAATCCAGGTCTGTACCAAGTGTCCCCTAGCATCAGGGTGCCATTGATGTTCTTAGGCCTTTAGAGTACCTATTTCATTTCTACTGTGAGACAAAAATAATTTAACTGATCCTATGTAATCACGACAAGAGATTAATTAAAATGCCAAGATAGGAAACAATTTATTATAGAGAGAAGAAAAATTTCTCATCCAAAATATAGAAATCTGTACAACTTTGCCACAATCAATATACATGAACTGTACAAATTTACACCAGTTCATAATTTACCAAATAAAAGATGACTAACAAAGTTCACAAAATAGATGGTGGTTTGTGGAAAAGACTTTTACCCAATTAAGAACAAGGAAATTACAAACCAGACCTCCACTTTCTAAAAATAAGAAGTTTACTCAGTCTTAGAAAACTACAAGCTAGCAAATGTACAGATAGCTGGCTGGTGCTAACACCACAGTTCAGACAGTGTCTTTATATGGTCTTTTTAAAGCCTGTTGCCATGGCAGATTCTGATCACTTGCTACTTTTGAGGCCAATGGAAAGATCTGACCATTTCCCCAGGTCATACTTACTAGTTTATCTTATGTACATTTATACATATCTGTAAGTGCTAGGTAGAAGTCTGAAAAATAAAATTTCCAGTACTATGGGGTTCATAACAATAGATCTTGTTACTGAGCTGCCAAAAATGCTAACAATTAATAAATGTAATAGTGCAAATTTACTCTGCAAGACCTACTGCAGAGAATCACTTGATAAATACAGATTGGGGTTGAAAATTGGTGTAGAAATTAATTAAGATGTCTTGGAGAAAGTGACCCTTCCTAGATCTTCTTCACTCCCTAGCAAGTTGCAATCATTTTGACTCACAGGCTATTAAATCACTGAAAGGTACTGTCCAAACTATGGCACTGTCACTTTAAAGTATACCACTCTAACGTGTGCCAGATCTTCACAGCTGTGACATGGTTTAAATTCCATAATCCATCCCCAGAGGTGCCCACCCAAAGTAAAAACCAAATTTATCCATCCATTTTTAAGGTGATCCATCCACAGACTATATCTTAACCTGATACAGTCATCATATTGTAGCTTTTGGAAGGGCTAGTTCTGCCCAAGAGAAGTTCCTCCTTACAGCTTATTCTGCTGTCTACCATTTGCATGTTGGTGTTATTTTGGCTACCTCCTGCTGGTGCAGCTTCATACAGCACACAGATTGAGCCATCCTCTCCAATTCGATAGGACACTTCATACGGGTCAACCCATAGAGTGAGTTCGCTGGGAAGAAGTTGAAACAGTTCCTGACTGCTCAATCCAATCCGCTGTGCTGCCTGTCCAATGAGAGGATCCATTTTATGGTTGATCCGGATACATCGGTAACCTGATCCCTTGCATGGCTTTTCTGGGAACCAGTGGTGTTTATAATGTTCTATAAAATAAAGAATAAATATTATCCTTCTTAACTCTGTATTCGGAAAATATATGCAGTGATTATTGTTCTCTTGAAAACTGCACACCTCAAGATGTAAAAAAGCTGATTATTTTAGCGTTGAGTGACCTGGAAAATCATTTATTGTTGCTGATGATTTACGTAAGTTCAGCGTCCCTTGGGAAGCGTTTGTGTACGAAGTTACTGCTTTGTGCTACTACATACAGAGAACAACATCCGCCATCTGAAAGGAGTGAAATGCAACCTCCTGGCATTCACAGAAACAAATATAAAAATACAGAAGTGATTACATACATAGCAGAAAAATTCAGGGTTTTCAAAACTTCACAAACCAGGAAGGAAAAAAAAGCACTTTTCCAGCATCCTCTTGAGATCACACCCCTGCTTAGCTCCTCAGATTCAAAGAGCACCCAAAAATAACTAGGGAAGGGGCTGGACAGCATTTACCGACTGACTCAAGCTGTATTTCACCACTGCTCTTCCCAGCCTGTTTTCCATGGCAAGAAACCAAGGACTTCGCTTACCTCAGGAGTTTTATTCCACCCAAAACCCTATGGGTCTGAGGCTACTTGTAGCCACTATCAATCAAGCCCACTGGGACACAGGCTCGGGATTACAAAACCCAGAGGGCAACGAAGAAACCCTCGGTATTTGTTCCTAGCCGGGGCTGTCGGGCGGCTAAGAGCCGTGTCCAGAAGAAAGGGAAAATTCATCGTTAACCAATGAATTTTACTCGACAAAACAAAGAAACTTCGGAGCATTTTCCTTCTGGAAACCGAGCGGTTTGAGCCCTTGGAGCGGAGCTCTGGTCTGGGCTGCTCGAAAGCTTTGTCTACGGAGCCAGGGACGCGGAGAGGGGTGGGGAGAGAGGGAGGGAGAGAGGGAGGGAGGGGTGCCGTCTGCGCGACGCCCGAGCCCCTTTTGTTTACAGCGCGCTCCTTCCTCCC
>NW_008651105.1:0-6454 GCF_000695815.1 Acanthisitta chloris
ATATATATATTCTATCCTTTTAAATATGACACAGGGTGACTTGCTGTAGTTGGCAGAAGAAATCAGTGAACTTTACCAGTTTCCCATTTTGTTCAGTGTTATGCTCTGGTCTTTGGGCTATTTTTTAATGCACACTTTTAACTTGTTCTCAGAGAACTCTGCACCCTCTTACATTACAAAACCTAATAATTGGTATTATTTCCTCTTGTATCTGTAAAAACCAGACACAGAAAAGTTAAAGCTAGTTTTTCAAAAGCAAGTTTTTCCACAGGTGTGGAAATGGTTTTGAAGGACTTAAAAATAGCCATCTTTTACAAAGACTGCAGCTGTTCACATAGGGAACTCCTGCTGCCCTGGGGCTCCCTGCAGCAGCAACTGCAGCAGGAGCTGTAATGCATCCTCCTGGATCTTCTTCAGCCAGCAGCATGGGTGTGCTGGTGCTGGGGAATAGGCTTTTCTGGTGCAGTCGTTACCTTTCTCCCTCAGGGATTTTAGTTCTGGTTTTACAACTGCTTGCTTTTATTAGAGTCAATAAGTTTAGTGAATGCTCAGAGAGCACCGTGTGGGTTGGTATCAAGCTGGGATGCACAGATCATTCACTATTAGATTTTTTTCTCTGCTTTTTCTTATGAGTGCTAGGGAATAAGCAACAAAACAAGAAAATACCACAGCCTTAGACATACATGACTGTTCAGATTGGAAATGTGAGGTGCATACTGCCGCAAATGCCATGGTCCAAAGAATGATATATGCATCTTTGTTTCATAGAGGGAATAAAAGATATATTTTTGGCAGACAGTAGAAGATAAGTGAGTTCTGAATGCATTGGAAAAAGTGGTTTCTCTGACTTACTGCTTCCTTTTTGTTTGCTCTCTTTGCAGTAAGATCCACATATGGTTCTGGAAACAGGAATGAAATCAGAAAAACAGTTTGTGGCACAGGCTTAGCATGAAAATGTTGTTCTTTGAGAAAATACTGTTTGAGACCTGCCATATTGAAGGTGTGTGGTGCAGTTCCAATTAGTCACAAATACACAGCTACAAAATACTGTAAAAAGCTGACTGCTACCCAGAGCCATTTCAGATGCTCTAAGGCACAAATAAAATACACCTACTGTGGCCTTGAGTTACTTTGACACACTGACATACTGAGGGTACAGTGTGCTGGTTTGTGCCCTCTGAGATCTCAAATCAGCAAAAAAGATCTATTTTATAGCACAGGAACTGCTCTGTGGTGCGTAGGGGAGATGTCTAGTGCCATTCACTTATCTGCTCACTCCCAGAAGCACAGCAGTTATTCCTGTCCTGTTCCTTTACCTTCTGCCTGTATTGTAAAAGCAAACTCCTGGCTCAGAAGTAGGCAACATGAGGCCCCTAATCCACTTTCCTCTTCCATACTGAACTTGCATAATCTGCAAGAGAGCCAGGCCAAATCTGGTTATTTATAATCCAGCAAAACTCTGGCCTGCTGTCTGCGGTGCCCCGGAGGGGGTTCCCTGAAGTGCAGGAAAGCATGCTGTTCACCAGCCTACTTCTGGTAGTTTGCTTTAAGAATATCAGTGCTAAAAAATATCTACACAAAATGCAGAAATATGACCTGATTTAAATATGTATTTTGTCTCAGGTTTACCTACCACACTGAGCATAGCTAATTTTGTTCATTATAGAGTTAAAAATGACTGAAAACTCTTAGCTGGGTTAGAATATTGAAATTAGATGTCCTGAAATGAACTCTGCCCATCCCCAGTAGTTTGTTATTGCTGCAAGGCCTCTGGGGAAATGTTTCTTTTGGTTTTGCATGATATTCCTAATATAGCAAATTACTTAGTGTTTTCTAGGATTCAAGACTTTAAGGTTAACCGAAAAAACAGCGTGCTGTTCTCCAAAGGGAAAAAATAAAGACATGGGTAAATATTCTATCAGCCATCAAAAATCTGGTTACTTAATATCATTATCATCTTGAGAGAGAGTTTATGCTTAAGGGGGACGGTTTGCTCATAGGCTGTGTGGGAATGAGTTCTGTGCTTCCTGTGTAATTCCAAGAGATACAGGGAAGTCACCTTTCTGAAGTGGGTTCACATGTACAGGTCTGAAAAAAATAGAAGTTGCCTGATTTTCAGAGGTAGGAACAGACTTTACCTGCCAATGTATGTAACTTTATTGTGCTATCCGGAAACAAAATGTTGCCTGTTTAATCACAATATGTAACTTCAATTGCTGTTCACATTTCTGAGATTAGCGCTTACAAATACAATAGATAGAAGTGTGAAACAAAAGGCTACTGACTTTGCAGCAGGGGCCAGACAGGAATTACTGCAAGAGAAGAGAGTTGTGTCGACCTTGTACCTTCCTTATGGCCCAGCAGGTCAAAACCTGTTCCTGATACTAGTCCCAGGTCATCTTTGCCTTTCAAGCACATTGGAGTAGTGCAAAGTTCATTAAAGCATCTAGAGAAAACTGAGTTTTTAAGGAACCTGTGTTCTGACCCCTTTCCATGGGCTGTAATCCCTAATTCAGTACAAAATTATTCCTTGTTCAAAAATTGCCCAGTAGCTGATTAAGTCTGGTTTAGACTTACATGTCCCAGAGCATCCCAGTAAAAGGTGAGCTGTGGCCCATGTCATTCCTTCACATCAGAGCAGTAGTCTCTGGTGAGAGAACATCACAGCACAATCATCTTGATATTAAAGGAAAACCATTAACAATTAGAGTGGTGTCACACACAAAGGGCTTTAGTTTCTGGTCAGTAGCAGTCAAGCACCCCTGAAAGGAGAGAAGACTTGAGGTTTGCCTTTCAGCATTCCAAGGGATAGAAAGGCAGAGCTGGTGTATGCAGGCAGAGCCCACCTGAGGGAAGTTTGCCTGCACCAAGCAGAGTTGTGCCCTCCTGCTCAAACCCTGCCTGTCTGTAGGACTCTGTCAGTGACACTGTCTGGGCTATGAGAGCTGACCCTATGCAGTTTCAATCACCCAGCTGACATGGCTGCTTCATGAGTGCATCAAAAGTTTTGGGTCATCCCCATGAATCTGGTTTTCATCTTGTTTATCCAGCCTAGTAACTCCAGTGGAATGGCTCAGGATTTACCACTGTGTGAGATCAGATGGGTGATTTACTGTTTCAACATCCCTGCTGTTCTGGCATATGATTTAGGCACATGGTATTCTTGGATCCTCCATCTAATAAATTTATTGGAAATTAGGATAGATACCGTTAATCACAGAAAAGGACTTGATCAAGATGCCTCTTTTCTATGACAAGGAGTCATTTCCTGCCTTCCAGGTCTTTGGCCATCTTGTTTTCAGGGACTGGGGTAACCCCTCCCCTTTCATTTCCCTTCAGCAGGCTTCTCACCAGCCTCAGGATATGTGTGCAGTATTACCATGGATTGGCAAATACACCTGGGGGCTGTGGGTGGGTTATCTGACTTACACAGCTGCTAGACATAGGCCTCTGTGGCTGAAGCATGCTTCTTTATGACCCTTCAGGCACAGAAAAATGGAGAAGTAGAGAGTTTTAGTACTGGGGCTCTGGCAAGATGGGATGTGAAGTGCCCAGCTGTGCACCCTGCTGCTGGTGTCCAGCTCCTCCCTTCTGACTTCAAATGTTCATATCCTTCAGTAAAAGGACAAGCAGCAGATGAGACCTGGGGAAGAGTGCCCTGTTTTTCCCTTTGCTCTCATGTGTGATCTGGCAATGCTGTGAGCTTTAACAGTTAGAGCAAATTGCAAGTCTGCTAACTCAAGGTTCCCCACTGAAAAGAGCTACCTTAAATTGCTCAAATTGCTGTATTTCAGAGTGAAAAGCATGAAATACATCTTTTCTCCCTTTGTTGATCAAAGTACACTTTTAAATAGTTGCAGTTTTGCACTCTATATAACAATTTCCTGCCATGGTTAGCTTTCCAGAATCTCACAGAAATGTTTCCTGCTGCTACAGTTAACTTACTGATAACTTACTGCTGTTTGTTTACAAACACAATGTTCAGGCATCCTTTTTTGTACCCTTCCTCTCTTTTTTTTTGGAGAGTGTTTTTGCCACATGCAGTCCTGTCCTCATGCAACCTTCCTGTGAATAGCACTGCCAGCTTGGGTGGGCTACCAAGGAAACACCGAGAATTCGTTGGACTTGAACAGAAAACAGACTGTGAATTTGTTAGAGACTACAGGTGGTTTTGATCGGCTGAGTGAAGTCTGTGCCGGAAACACAACAGCTCCTGAGCCTCCCAGGGGACTTCATCGGACAGGGCTCTACAGTCATGCTGATGACTCATGGGCAGAAACTCACCTCTGAGCAAACAGTAGTGAGGAAAAAGTGACCAAGCCAAAATGACTCACAGGGAAACAAACCCTCCAGAGCAAGGCTGCTCTGACAGTCTGCTAGCACAGTTAACTCTAGCAGCTCTCAGTAAGTCAGCGATGCAACTGATTGCATAACGGGTGGGAAAGTAAATCTAGATATAGCACTAAACCTGTGGTAGCCTAATTGATAATTTAGCAGCTTTTAGGACTTGCTGTCCAGTAGTTTTAGAAAAGTTGGATGGTCCGTGGTAAGTCTTGAGTGGATGGGTATAGAGAAATTTATTAGGAGCTTAAAACAGCAAAATTTCCATCTAAGAAAAGCAGGTTTTGGTAAGATGAGGTGTTGAATAGAGAAATCATACCACAAAGATCTTTGTGCATTCTTATAATTGTTAATAGGAATCTGTTGAGATGAACTAAAGACTTGAGACTTCAAAAGCCACCTGAGAATACAGGAAAAAAATGCATAAGAAACCTTCTCAGCACTTTCATCTTGAGAATGTGTCTTGGAAAATAAAAATCCCAGGTGCTGTGACTTCTTGAAACCTTCAGGTTCTTGAAACCTTCTAAGCTACATAAAGTAAATTTTCCAATGATACAATTACCTGTCTGGACAGATTCATGGGTTTAATGTTGGACACGTGCAATATGAATTTAAAACAGTGCTGTGCAAACAGGATACTCTTTCTTTGTATAAAACATCAGCTGTTGGGTCACATCTCTTCCTTTGGAATCAGCAGCTGGAAAATATTAGATGAGTCACAAGAATTTGAGAGCTCTGAAAAGCAGCACACACACCAAGTGACATACAGGGTGAAGGCTTTAAACCCACAATTTAAACCACCAAGTCAGAGCCTTCAGAGCAGGAATAGAGTTAAGCTGCTCTGCAATGTTACAAATCAAGGTAACACACTCAGGTATATCAGAAACAACAAGGTAGAAATGAATGCAAAAAGAACATGAGCATTCGTTTCTGACATTTTTTCAAGCAGTGCTGATTTTGCAGTTACTCTGCTTCTTGAGATGATTTACATCAGCCTACACAGCACTTTATGCTCTGGCCATACCCTGATAGACAGATGGTAACTCTGGATGCACTTATAAAAGAGTTCAAATGGAAAGGTGTAGGCAGGCAGGACTGTCAGTACGCTAGTAAGATACCTGAAGATTTAAGGTTATGTTTACACACCAGTTAAACTATAAATGCAAGATGCATTTTCTTTTTTCTTTCTTTCTTTTTTCCTTTTTTTTTCACCCAAGCACAGGTAGGCAGTATTTGAGTATCCAAATACTGGACTCTTTTTCAGGACAATGCAAATTACAGCATGTTTGCTCTGTTTTGCCATGTTCTCCTACTTAGCCTGGGACTAGAGGCAGAGGGTCTAACTGTGGTGGCTGTTGTCTGAACTTTGCCAGGCGTGTCCATGGGCAGAGGTGGTGCCAGGATCTTGAGCCCCAAACTGGGCTAAGCAGGAACCCTCCTCCCCACAGAGCTGGCCAAGAGTCTCATGTCCTGCCATGTCTTTTCCCAGTGAGGCTGCCAGCCTGCCCCCTCTCCTGCAGATCCCCACTCACAGAATGTGGGGAAAAAAACCCTGTCTCATAAAGTCAAGTTTGCTTCCTACATGTTTTCAAAAGGGTATTTCAGAGCTCTGCATCTGTAAAGGAAAATGCTGTTGTGAACTGGAATGTGACACTCACATGTTTTGTCTCTGCAAACCTTGCATCTCTGGAGCTCTAGCTTGGACAGACACAACTTCAGAATTTCTTATTTTCCCTCAATTGCTTGCTGTATTTCTCTCCATGTTTCCTTTTATTCTTTTCAAAATCTGTGTCTTTCCTTTCTCTGAATGAGAGTGTAAGTTACCCATGTTTTCATGGCGGTAGCAGGAAACTCCATGCAAGTTGATGTCTTTCTATCTCTTACTTCACCATAACTCTAAATGAACCTTAGAAAACAGGATTGTAAGGGGCCACAAGAAGGGGTCTCATGCTTAGCACATAGATCATAGGCCCCTTGGATGCAGCCTGTAGCAAGCAAGTGGGAAATGCAAGTCTTGTGTGAACGGTTTTGGAAATGTGTGGGGCCACATTGTGTTTGCTAGAGAAGTTTTTAGGAAGCCGTAGGAAGGCAGAAATTCCTGATTCTAGACTAC
>NW_008651105.1:6531-6855 GCF_000695815.1 Acanthisitta chloris
CAACATGTTCTAGAAGATCTCGGAAGATGAACATGGATAGCCTTTCCCTTGGCCACTCCTCAAACACATTCCTATCCTTCCACCTTTGAAAGTGTTTTCCAGATTTTTAGGTATTACCACAACCTCTTTTATGATACTGAAGTCTATCTTGCTCTACCCCCATGAAAAGCAGTTCATTGGCTCCACTTTGGACTAAACCAACTTGTTTCAGTCACTCCCTATCAGCTACATTTTCTGCCATTGCTCACACCATGCTTGCTGCTTTTCCCTGGATTCTTGTCAGTGTGCACCCATCTTCTCTGAGCTGGGGTGCCCGAGGAGGAT
>NW_008651105.1:6911-18901 GCF_000695815.1 Acanthisitta chloris
TTACCTCACATGTCTTGCTGGTTATACTCCAGATTATTCCAGTGTCACATTTGCTTTTTTATTCACAGGAATATGATGCTGTTGAGACAGATCTGGGCTCATTTCATTCTATTTAAAGCAAATTTAAATTTGTTTTTTGAGTCTGAACTTATCATCTGGAATAAGCTTTTTTGGTTTTGTTTTTGGTTGGTTTTGCGTTTTTTTGGGTTTTATTTTGTAATATGCTGGTACAGATTTAATAGTGGAAATTTAATTGGAGTCTGGTATTAAAGATCTAAAATTGTTACAATTGTTTTCCATGTGTTTTATATACATGCAAAGAGAGTTTAGCTAACTTCCACTGAATACAATTCTTAATACGAATCAGTTTTCTTAATACACACCCTCAGGATGCTGATGGTGGCACAAACTCTCAGGTGTAAGGATTAATATTTTCTTCATTTGGTAATTAACAATGCAGCTGGAATTGGAACTGAACTGACAACACATGCTGTTCTGCCCTACTTTTCATTTAAGATGTGATGCTCAGTGGTAACAATAGTGAGTTCCTAATTAGTGATTTTATCTGCATAACTGAAGATGCTTTATGAAAACCAAGTATCTGTTATTGTTGTTGTTCTTATGATTGTTATTAGTATTTCTATTGTACAGAATTCATATTTGGATTTTTTCTTGCTTGATTTGCTGAGGGACAAATACTGACTTGCCAGACACTTTTGTCTGTAGGAATACACATATACAACTGATAGACAAAACTGCTTTCTAATCAAAGAGTTACCTCTAGCCCAAGCACACTGCTGTCTGTTATATTTTCTGCAGTGAGATCAGTGGCCATTTGGATATGGTGCTGTATGTGCATGGTCAGTTTTCTGTGATACAGCCAAAGCCATTGAACCAAACTCAATCCCTGTGTAAATTCACATGGTGGGACAGACAGTAAGAGCATATGGAAGTGCACTTGTTTGGTCTCATGACTGGAATACTTCAGGGGCAGACCTGGTATTAACTGGTAGACCACTGCTTGTGTTTTTATAAAAATGCCACTGTATCTGTTTTTGATGCTATAATGAAACTAATATATGTCCTAGAACTTAGAAATGTGGGTGCTACCAATACAAGTATTTTTAAGAGAGGACTGTATCAACATTCTTTTAAACTGTATTACACACACTAGGAAAATGACCTTCTAATTCAGTTTATCAGAGATGGAAAATGAATCATATTGTATTTGCCATACACAGCCCCACAGTGTTCTCCTGGGACTACTAAAAATGGCATCAAGTGTCACATCTGACCCAGCTGCTCAGCAGTCTTTTAAGTGAAATATATGACTCCTATTGTCCAGCAAGCTATCATTTCCCAGATCCAGGTCTGACATTTAGGTTATCTTAATAGCTATTGTTTAGTAGGCAACAAAAGGAATTGCCTTTTATTGCACCAGATATTCCTAAAACAAACCTCAGAAGTCATGTAAATAACAGGTGCAAACAATCAGAAAAGGAGGCCTCCCTTTATTGTAATAAAGAAACAGAGACATCGCAGCTACCCTTACAGCTTGCATATTTATTGAACAAATCCTACTAAAATAGCTAAAATACATTGGGTACTTGTAGTGCATTATTAAAGATCACATTGTTACAAAAGCCTGCGTTTTCAGCAGTACACAACTGCAACTATACATAAATGCCACAACTGCCGAATATTACTTCTTGCTCTATATACAGCACAGCAGACATATCTAATCTATTGGAAAAGAAAATGTACAAGGAAAGGGATACAGAAGGTGGGGAAAGGAAAGAAATCTAGGAAGTGCAGTGCATGCATTGGTATTTAACAGTCAGAAGCTAAGACAGTTCAGAACAAGGCCTGCCCTGTAAAAGGAAGAGCTAAAAGACAGAATTATATAAAAAATTAAGGTGGGCTTTCAGACTGTGTCTAACACAACAACACTCCATGAGTAGATGATACTGCTTAGTTTTGTGGTTTGTGTTGTTTTGTATTGATAGTAGTCTGGGAGCAAGAACAAAAATGTAAAATCCACATGTTGACAGTACTGTGGAAATGTGCTCTTTCCCCTTTTGGACTTCTCCTCCCAGAAATTTGCTGTGTTTTTCTTACTATATCCCCTATTTTATGGATTTGAAGAGGACATTAAAACTTGTCCCTTCTTTTAAAAAGGCTTGTAAGAAAAAAGACAAAACCCAAGAGATTTTGAGAAGTTGGTGGAAAATTATTGCTTATCTTTCTCCATAAGGTGGACAGGAGTCAGAAAGGAGATTTTACGTAAATTACAGTTTTGTGATTGCTCCCACTATAACTGCATGTTTGTTAGTGGACACTGATAGGGAATCAGTTCCTCACTTGTACACTATAATAGTTACTCACCTACAGCACTGAATAAGAAAGCCACACTGAAGACACAAGTAAACAAGTCAGTCCAGTCTAAAGAACAACATTCAGAAAAACAAAGTACCAACACCTTCTCAAAACATGGAAATAAAAAATAACTCCATCAGAGCTACCTTGCCAAGGAGCATATTTAAAGTCCAAAATAGCACCATTCATCAGTGTCTCAAATCCCGTGGCAGCATCACAATCACTTACCACAAGGAAACCATGAGTTTCATACTACTTCTATACATCAAAAGAGTACATGGATAAAATATAGAGATATACAGACAATCGATGAAAATAAACTACTAGGCTTGTTACATCTAAATGAAAAAAAGGGGGACTCTCAGCCTCTGCAAGAAGCAGTTCAGGTTGGTGGAAATGAAGAGAGCAGTTTACCGGTTGCATGTGAGCTGTGGAGTTTGAGTAGTGGAAGACATTGCTGTGGTAGAACCAGGCCTGAGGGCCCACCTGTAATGTTTGTAAACATGGATTCACAGTGTGAAATTCTGAGAGCTTTCGCTTGAGTTAGAATGTTAAAAACTATTTTTTATGGTACACATTTGTCCACTGTTATTCTCTAAAGCAAGGCTCAGAGTCCCATAGTTTCTTCTTACACTTGATGATTTACACAGAAACAATTCCCAATATATGACACCATGACCTCATCAAACCCATACACCATATGTAATATGAATGGAGAAATTATGTCTAAAAAGAGTAGAGGTAATTGATTTTGGTGAAATGGTGTCCATAGCCATTTACTGGAACCAAGCATGTCTCTTCTGCCTCACTTTTCTTCTTGCAATTTATTTCCTTCGAGACGGGGAGACTTCCCTGTGGAAAGGAAAAAGTACTATTAGCTGTGCTTCATAGAAGTCTGTTTGGTGGGGTCCTCCCTTTTCCTATCCTAAGGTTCCCAGAATTCCCTAGCTTTAGTTCAGAAGTAAACATCTACTAAACATGACTGAATCACCTATAAATACTAATGCCACAGAGAGCAAAGGATTGTTTGAAAAACAGGCAAGTCTTGCATCATCTGAGAAAAACTCTTCACTTGAGGATGACTGAGTGTGTCCTAGCAGCCAAAATGCAACAACTGAGCCAGCAACTGAGGAATCTGGACATCTGTTGCAGGTGGAGAGACCCCAGCCATTCAAGAAAGGTTACAAGGAAAGAAGCCACGGACTGACAACCCCTTCTGCAGCTCATCTTTACACTATTCTTCAAAATTATTTTTATCACTTCTGCCCAACCAAGTAATTTCTGTGCCTGTCATAACAGCAGGGATAACTTAGGTCTAAACCTACGCCTGAAGGTGCTGTGTCCAGTAGTTCTGGTATACAACTGCGGCTGAAATGAGCAATGACCTGTTTTGCACATGTGAAGGCAGATACAGTGTCTCAGTGCCATGAATACAAAATTTATAGGGAAAATTCAAGAGATGGCAGGCACCAAGACCCTTTGAAAATACAACTCAGTACCAACTAGAGTAGCAAAACTACAAATGTTAATGGTATTAACTACCAATAAATTTGTTTGTTTGCTTGTCTTTATTAAACGACGGGCTCCATTTTATGGGTCCACTTGGCCTCCAACATAAAAGTGCATCTTATATCTGAAAGATCATCTTATTATTAAAAGTAGTTTTTACAAGTTAGACCTCTCATCTTTTAAAAACCTTACTGCTTAAGCAATTAACATACACTAATAAGTGATGTTCATACATTACTTCATTGAACAGAGCACACTAAAGAGACTGCAGTGTGTTTCTTGCTCTTGACAAATAAGGAGATGCTGTGCCATGTAAGTCAGCTGGTTCAGATAGATTTTTGTTTACCATACTTAACAATTAATGGTACCTATTCAGCAAAATGTTTAAATACATGTTTCAGTTTAAGCCTCAGGATGAAGACTAAAGCTTAAAGCAGTTTGCTGATGCTATGTTACTATGGCATCTGAAACAAAAAGAATTTGTTCAGCTAGTAATGTATTTTAAGCTATGGGAAAATAAAATCTGCTGGATTTGGGCTTAAGATATGAGAATTGTAGAAGTGTTTTATTGCTCATATTGCTTAGGACATGTTTGTCACATATGCAGAATGCCTCTCTGTGTTTAAGAAACTGAAGTTATCTTCTCCAAGTGCAATTTTTTTGATGTGAGAGTTATACATTTCTAAATTAGGAATTAAATACACAGTTTCACAACTACCAATAAAGTGCAATTTTCAGCAATTTTCCTTTCCTGGCTCTTCAGTCAGAATTTTCACAGGGATATCCCTACTTTCAACATTTACTTGTGCTGGGAAAAAAGCCACCCCATGGCTCTCCCATGGTCTTTATCACAGTTTACAGGATAAATTCTTCTTTTAGGTAGATTAACTCCCTCCATGGTTCTGCACTGCACACAGTCAGGAGCAATTTTCAGGCTGGAAGCAGAGAAAAATCCTTTCCTAGAGACAACCTGTTCCCTCAGGGCAGGAACAGGTCACCTTTGGGACATTAAGAAATGGAGATAAAGAGCGGACTTTGGTCAGTAGATAAGCAGAAGGGCTCTGAAAGCCAGGGGAAGAAGTAGAAGTAGAAACATACCTTTGCTAGAGCCAAACCAGGGATTTTGCAAGAATTTCAAAAGGAGAAAATAACATTTAAATTTTAGTGATTGCACAAACATGTTTCCTCACAGGACTCTAGAATTCTAAATTCTATCCTCATGATAATATTTTCACTTTTTTTTTACTCCACTATATTTTCTACTTATGTATCGTTACACAATATGAGAACTAGAAACTTAACACATGCAAACACGCACACCACACACACCAAAGGTCTGGGCAAATTTCCAAAAGCATTGTAGGGCAGTTCCTTCTCAGCTGTGAAAACAATCTCAGTCCTGAAATTCTGCCATACAATCATGAGACAAAAAGTCCCATATGACCCTTCTGGGTCTGTAAATAAATTGTCTGTATGAACTGTATCCTTTTATATTTGTTGGTTGCATAAAAATAAAACTTAAAAATTACTTTTATCTCAATAGTTTTTTTAAAATCCATTAATTTTACTTTATTCTATCAGTAGTTGAAACTGTTTAGCATTAAGTAGGTAAAACTGCTAGCTGGAGGACTCAAAACTTTCGCAGCTTTCTTCAGCAGTTTATCATAATTAATTTTATAGGACAGATAAAAAACTTAGATTCCAAAGACACACAGTTTCTGTTAAAGCTAATGCACTGCTGAAAGCTGGATTGTGTGCAGCTAATATTCAAATTGCTTTTGAAGGTCAATTGTGAAATAAAATTCAAAGCTAGTTCTAAAAACTGGTCACTGTAAGCATATGCCAAATAACTTTTGAAGAATTATATAAAGGCTAGAAAAAAACAAGTTGTATTTTAAAAGCAAAAATCAAATAACTTAAAAGGGAAAAAAATTATACTATATTTTGACTACTGGAGAAACTGTTAGCCCTTTTGATAAATTTTTTTCAGCTATGTACAGCATAAACCCACAGCTATTCATAAATCTGATATCATGCAGCACTGTTATTAACTATGCTGCATACAGTTCACAGCTTCACTCCTGTGTTTCAGGAGCAACTTTGTTTAAAGATGAATGACAACTTAATAAAAGCTGTTACCTTAAAATATTGGAAAAAGATCATCCAGTTAACACACAGCTGATCATAAAATTAGCAAATTCACTTAATATAAGTATGACCATATATAGCACATTCATCACATTCTGGCATTGCTATCAGCCTATTCAGCTGAAATTTTGGAATACTGTGAATGCCAAGAATGTCAGTACTGCAATATATGTTAATTTAAAGATTGTCATGCTGGCACATGAGCCTGCAAATAGCAGACTGCAACAGTCCAGCTATAAATTTTAGAAGTTCCTTTACAGAGAAAAAGTGTGGAAAGCATGGAGTTATCCAAGTGGAATAATAGCAGAGTTTTGTTAACAGGGAGCTGGAGTCTAGGAGTCTAGCTAATAATTGAAACTTAATGAAAACAATTTTCCATGTGCTCTCTTCTTTACTTACCTACTTGCCTTTTATTCTTTCTTTCCTCCCCCCCTTTTTGAGTAAGTAATGAAAGGGAATATGAAAATAAAACACATACATTTTGTGGTTCTGAGCAACTGTTATGTTCTGCTATTCAAATTTCATATCCAGTTTCACATTTATGAAACCAGCAACAGTAACAGAATAAAATCTTACTAATCCTGTCTGACAAGCCACATCTTCTGCCTTGATGCTGGGGTACTTCTTGCCAAACTCAGGTGAAAACTGCTGTGCTTTGTATGCTCATTACTCAAGCCAGGTAAAGCACAAGCAAAAAACTTAACAAAAGATAAACACCACCACCTAGTTCCTCCTCCTGCATAGTCACTGATTTTTTCATCTGCATTGCTAAGAGAGAATTGCCAAAATTAAGCATTCAAAATTCAGATGTCAAGCTTGTAAAATCATGAGACAGGCTTAAGAAATATGAGCTCTTGAAAATGAGTATGTTTTCCCTCTGGTGTCTAGCCAGCAAGAGTCCATGTTTTCTGCAAGCCTGAAGGCTAAAAACATAATTTTAAAATGAAAGCTGAAATCTTCAGTTAACTGCCTGGTTCAAGGAGCCAAGGATTTAAGAAAAACAATACCATGAGATTGGTGATGAAATCATGAGCTGGCTAGTTTCTTGAAGCAGTCATAAAATAAAGTCCATTGAACTTTCAATTTATTTTTTTTCCCAGAAACCTTTCATCTTAGTAAACTGTTTATTAGATGAAAGAAATTACATAAGTAACTTTACCTTTGGAAATCCCCCATCCCCTCGGCTGGCTGGAAAGATTTTCTGGTTTACCCAAATCATTAACCTTGGTTGATAAACCTGTAGTGACATAAATATATACAAGATCTTACTAACAAAGAGAGATTCATTAAATGCAATGAAATGCTGTTCATGTTACAGACCATGTTACTAAAACCAAGCTTGGCCCAGAGACCTAGCTGCATTTAATGCTCAGTACATATTTTTGTACCCATGACAACAACATCTCTCCCTAGAGCATTCAAACTATGTTGTTTATGGCAATCTGCATTCAATAGCTTTTTTTTAAAAAAAGTGTAGGATGGATTTCTAAAAAAATATATCTGTAATAAATTCTTTATAAGAGGATATCCATATGAATAAACTTACTGAGGATATTGTGAGACAACATGCCCATTCTCTTCTGCCAGAAGTCACTAGCAAAAGACTGTTTAATGAAGCTCATTACCTTTGCTGATCACTGCAGGAGACAAGAGCAACACACCTTTGACAATTCTTTCACAATGAAGTGTGAACTAGAACATATTACGTTCTAGATCACTGACACAGATACAATTCTGTGTAAGCACTCTGTACTTTACACATTAATGAAATTCCAACACATTATAAAACACATACAGTAAAATAGCTGGCAGCAGGATTTAATAGTTAAGGTGCTGGCCTATGATGTGTACAGGAAAATTTTCTTACGGAAAAAGATCCAAAGCTGGCCACTGACTACAGTGGGAGATTAGAGTGAATAAATGCCAAGCTAATGCGCCTCAGCTTCAGGATGAAGATCAGAGCATCTCTCCATCTCGGTCTCATGAAACACTGATATGGTCAGGTTCAAGTTGCATGCAATGCTGAAGCTCTTGGATTTATTTTCCTGCTGGGTCTGCCTCCTGGCCCTTTGGTGTTTGGTGAATTAAACTCTTGCTGCACAGTGCCTGAATGTCAAACTGACAATGCTTTGAGCTGGCTCTTATAAATTACATCATTCAAATTTGTTTGCAGTTTGAGAATCAAAACTTGCATTGTCACTTAAATTCCTGGTGGACTAGTACTCACTTGCTTACTATATTACAAATATTGAAACCTGAAGAATGTTTTCATTTCTGTGGAGGTGCATGTAGACTATTAGTTGTCCCAACTGGACTATATGTAGTTTGGAGAAATTATCAGAAGATTATTTAAATCACCTTTCCAATAGAATATCCTGAACCCTACTATTACATATGAAACAGAGGAGGGCCTGCTGCATGGTTCTTGGCTGCTGGCTGGGGTTAAACCACGACACATACATTCTCCCATGCTTTTCTGCAGTACAAACCACAGTGCTTGCCACTGATTAAAACAACACGTTTTATTTCATATCATAGATCTCACACAAGCCAGTTAAGTTCCCTGGGTATGTCTGACATAAAATGAAGCTGATAAAGAGAACTGGAGCACCTCCCCTACGAAGACAGGCTGAGAGAGTTGGGGTTGTTCAGCCTGGAGAACAGAACGTTGCGTGGGGACCTCATCGCAACCTTCCAGTATCTGGAGGGGCCTACAGGGAAGCTGGAGAGGAACTCTTTGTTAGGAACTGTAGTGATACGACAAGGAGTAATGGGTATAAATTGAAAGAGGGCAAATTTACATTAGATACTAGGAAGATGTTTTTTACTGTGAGGATGGTGAGACACTGGAACAGGCTGCCCAGGGAAGTTGTGGATGTCCCAACCCTAGCAGTGAGCAACCTGGTCTAGTGGGAGGTGTCTCTGCTTAAGGCAGGAAGTTTGAGAGTATATTATCTCTAAGATCCATTTCAATCCCTTAACATACTATGATACTATGAAAATAACTTGCATAGCTCAGGGCATTCTGTGAATTCATCAGTTAATGTTCACACAACATTTCTTGGATGAAAGATACCAAGTAACCTCTTAGCTCTCCTGTTACTATTTATAAGCATTGATTAACCATTCTGCAACTATATCTTGATTTCACTGTGTAGTCAGATTTTTTGTGTGAAAACTCATGGTGGCAAATAGTGATGAGTGTTCAGCTCTATCACAGGACATACATGCTCAAACCAGCAAAGTATACAAAAATGTATCTACAAGGACAGAATAAGAGTATTAAGGACAGAACAGAGTATTAGTCATGATGAATATGACCTTCTATATTTTCCATGAAGTCTGAGATGTATTCAGGTTAGCCTATGGGCCATGTTATCCCTATTAATAATTTAATAGGAATAAAATAAGCACTTGAAGTTAAATGACAAAGAAAAGATCTGCAACTTAAATTCATGGACTGCAGATTGATGGTGGATTTTGGGAATGGGGCAGGAGAGAAAAGGTGTAAATTGTAATATAAACTCAAAACTATGTTCTGGGATTAAAAAAACCAAACATAAATACCTACCACCTCCAGCAAAATACCCTACACAATGCCCAGTTACCTTTCAGAGTAATTTTCTGTAAAGAAAAGAATTCAGTAATGTTCTATTTTCTTAATATTTCTTCAAAAACAACTCCTGTGGCCAACATTTGTAAATAATAATCACATGGACCTACTCCACATGTAGTAACTCTTCTGCTATGACTGTATCAAAGTCCTGAATGGACAGCCAAAGGACTTTAAGTATCTGCCTTGAGAGCAATGCTGAAAGGCTGGAGAATCATGGTTGGATCCTGGCTAAGTGAAGGAAGATTCTGGAATGGAAAAAGAGATGCTGGTGTAGAAAAGTCCATTTAAGATTTACTGCAATCCACCAGGATGGAGAAAAAAAAAAAAAAAGGGAAAAAAAAGGAAGAAAGGAAATAAAACACAAACCATGACACATTGCTGTGCTACATGCTTTATAAATGCTTAGATGTTCAAATATACTGGTAACTAGGGTGTTAGAAAAACACAGCAAGAACATTAAGTCAACTTAAGCATCTCTAAACAACTGATATTTATGTTTCAAGATGAGCTATAGAGGAAAAAGTGCAAACCAATGCTCCATTACAGAGTAGGATGTAAGGATTACAATATTCCAGCTGTTAGCATGAGGCAAACACTCTAAATAAATGCTTCCATTGATACACACCAAATTTTCATGTCTTAGTACTTCCTGTGTGACTATTACATGAGTGCAGGCTTGGCTCAAATAACCGAAGTATCAGGATTCAGAACAGAATTACCAAAATTTAGAATACATTGAAAACTGAAGTTACTGCAAGTCTACACAATGTGATAAGAGTCTAATGCTGACTCAGATTGATACTATTGATAGTATTTGATAAACATGAGTAAAAGAATGAAGCTAGCAAACTTCATCCATAAATTAATCCCCCCTCCCCCGCAAGGTGGACCTCAACCGAATTCCTCCAATCAAGTCTCACTCAAGACTTACAGTGGTATTCAACTGCAGTCTGGATTTCTTAACTAAAAGTTTATTGAGGACCAACTGCTCTGAGCAAATCAACAACCACCTTTTGATACATTTCAAATAACTTCTCTGTCATATAAAACAATGCGGGGGAGGACACTAAATCAAAAAGGAAATGATTACAAGTACTCTGGAAATTCCTAATTCCAAATACAAGGTGATGATCTCTATTAAATTCTGCAGTAGCCTACCTAGGAAAGGAAAAAAAAACCCAAGAGAAAAAGGATTAGCAGTCTAATGGCAGACACAGATGGCCATGTGCTGAGGAACAGCAGACTGAAAGGATAGAGGTATGTGTAGAAAACAAGGAAAGAAAGAGACATGGTCGTTCCCTCGCAGCAGTAAAACCCTTGTGCATGGTGAGGGTCCTGCATGTCTGTAGTGCTTAGTCCAAGTTGAAGAGAGGCACAACACTCCTACAATGCTCTCCCAGGGATGGGCTGTATAGCCAGAAAAGAAGGCTGCTCCTCATTTCTGTACCTATATTTCTTTAAAGTAGCTCATAGATTTTTCACCACCACTGCTCTGTGTTGCAATGACACAAATCAATGGTATTAAAGCTACTCAATGAAAAGTTTTAAGTTATTTCCTTTGTGTCTGGTCTGAGCACCAGTGAAAGTGTCTGGCATATTTTATTTCCAAATTAACACCCAATGCACTTTTTTTGCAGAAACTTGTAGCATAGCTGCTTGTGAAGTTGAAACAGTTAAAACTTTGCCTTTTTAAAAAAAAGATTCTTAGCTACCAGCTGGTTTGTGCTGTAGTGACTTTTCCCAGCACATCCTACCATACACTTCTCAATTCCCCCAAATGCCTCCCACTGCAGTAAAAAATTCTCTTTGTAACCAATGTCCCACAATCACAATCCAAATGCATAACCAGACAATCTTACTGCACCACTGCTTGAACACCAAATGACTACTTTTGTTCAAAAAAACTAATTCATTTTAACCAAAACTGGAAGGACAGCTTGTGCTAGGACCAATGCCTTTGCCTCAGTGCAAGTGCTCCCATCTTCAGTAGTCTAACACTGTGAGGGAAGCTTTATGAAAGCACATAATATTAATGTCCACCATGATCCAAACCTAGCACACAAGATATAATATATACAGTGACTGTCAGCTGAATGGTTGCTGCCTCTCAAGAGTTTAGTTGGGCACCAGTGTGCTATCAGTCAGCTTTTATTTTCTGAATTTTCTGGAGAGGGCAATGACAAGGCTACATCAAGAGTGCTCATCACTACTCCTTATTTCAAAGAGTCCTTGAAGTTTTGATGAACTTTTGTTATATTTAAGAAGCTGTACTCAAGATCAAATGGGATGCTGCTATTGTGATAGGCTGTCTCTGAAACAGGCTCAGTGAGGAACCTTTCCC
>NW_008651105.1:18921-19690 GCF_000695815.1 Acanthisitta chloris
CTGCTGAAGTTAAGATGCAACTTAATTACCTTAGCTTAATTATTGAAAAATGCTTTGAGCATGGGGTTTAACAGGTGTGAGGCTGTCAATTTTGTGAACTTACTTGCTTTTTGAGTGTGTCTGCATCACAAGTCTGAACCTCTGGTTCAGTGACAGTTAACCCAAACAACCTGACTTCATGATTTCAGAATACTATCAGGGCAGCAGGTTTTTCAATTATCCCTGTTTTCCACATCAGTGCTGTGAACATCGAAAAATCAGTGGTGGGAAAAAAAATTTACGATTATTTCACTTGGTTAATTTCACACAGCAAAGGAAGTTAGACAAATGTTTTGAAATAACAGAAGAAAAATTATACAATGATTTCTCCACCTGACTGGGCTTGCTCCAAGTGGCCCACCTTTTTGGTGAGTCTTTACCTGCCGTTACAGTAACAATTAATACTTGGTAATATATCAGCAGAATTTGGCAGGACAACAGTACACCTAAATTTGTGTTTGACTTCTCTGCCTCAGCATCCTTTGCTGGCTTTGCCTTTTCACGGAGATGTTACTGCTACTTTTTATTCCTCCCCATCTGATGACTCAAACTCACAACCACATCAAGATGAAAAGGCCTAAATGAGACAAGTATGCTTTTCCTTGCATCCCCCTCTCCACACTGCACAAGAATGAGAAAGTTTATTCATTAGGGTTTTTGGGTTTTTTTGCAGTCCTTTTCATCACTTCTTCAATTTCTGTCAGTTTCACAGCATAGGGTGCCATTTGGT
>NW_008651105.1:19736-22062 GCF_000695815.1 Acanthisitta chloris
CTACATTGTTAAGCAAAAACTTCTCATATAATCCAGTTTTCATCTATTGTTTGTTTCATCGTTCTTAAAGCATGTATTCTTCAGCTTATACTGAAATGTCTGCTCCTATATAGTCTCTTACCTTAGGTCATCTGTATCAGCTTCTTCAAAGAATTTACTCCTGTCCTCATTAATACAATTGAGGCTGCATCTTTTATATATGTACTCAGAGCATCCCATGACATATATAAGAAAAATGTCTGAGGAACTCTGCAAAAGTTTCTAACTCAAGCTTTAAAGACTAATGGGCTCTACTACTGCAGAGTCCCTTGCTGCAGGAAAGGATGCTGGGTAGACAAGACACTTAAGCACTCAGAGCAGGCACATTTTCCTTATCTCTTATATGACTACTGGCCTCCAAAACTCAGTGACTATGGTGCTGAGCAGTGGGAAAACACAAGCTAGTTTAGCTTGCATGTACAGTCAGCAGACTTGTGCCCAGTTCTTTAGCTAGTAAGAACCTTCAATATAAACTTTAGCTGTGTTCTGGAATTCATGATTGAATGTGGTTAGTAACAGAAAGTATTTTCTAATTTTCCCTGGAGAGGAATCCTCCCTACACCACCTGAATGTAATGCAGTCTTTAGGCAGAGAGATCACTTTGGACTTTTCTGCACTAGTCAGAATGAATCTAGCTTGTGTGCTACAAGTTCTGTCAGGTTGCTTTTTTACTTCATTAATATGCACAAATGATTTCAAAGCATTGTTAATATTTACCACGCATATGAAGAGTAAGAGAAATCGAACAGTACATTCTGAACAGCCATAAATGCTCATCCAACCTCTGACTGAATTAATGAATTTTACAAAGATGCTCATTATAAGAGTATTGTTCTCCTTGAAAGAGAAATAAATGCAATTATTTCAGAATAAAAGTAAGAAACAAATGTATATTATATGGAAAGTTCCATTAAGCAATAAAATGGCAGCAAAATACTTTAATCCACCAGTAAATTTCTGTGCATGTACACTGAAAATCTAAAACATCACAGAAATCAAAATAACTAAACGAGTCCTCCAGAAAACCAAACTCAGAACCCAGTACAGCATACATTTTGTTTGCATCTGTACTACAGTGGTATTGTAGTTTTACCTAACATGCAACACAGAAAAACAACAAGGCTGAGAATGAAAATGGTGTTCAGGTTCTCAGTCAATTACACAGGAGTTTGTAATTTGCTCTTCAAGTGCAACAAGGTAGAGTTTAATAAGTAACTACTTACAACTACACCTAATGGTAACTGCTGAACAAGATGCATAAGGAAGTCTCTTGTTACAAAGTCAGGCAAACACACAGCATGGCAGCAAAAATTCTGGATTAAAGACTGTAGAGTTAAATTTTTCAGTGGTTTCACATCCAACATCGGGAAATTACTGGAGGAACAGAAGAGGAAGAAAAGGAGCATGGTCACAGGCTGCCCAAAAAGTCCATTTAGCCCAGTTTACTCACTCCATTGAGTTTTGAACTTAATGGAAAGGTAAGCAAAACAGTGGCCAGTAAAGGAACCCTAAAGAAAGAATGAGAGCTGAGGCAGACTAGAATAATGCTTCTCCTGTGTGCCCTCTCAATTCTAGCCTTCCAGTTTTGGGGTACACTAAATGCATACAACAAGCAGACTCCAAAAAGTGTTTGATATTGTAAATTCCTGCAAATTTCATAAATTAATGGGCTGAATGCTGCAATTTATGGAACAGTCAATAGAGACTGCTTAGGGCTAAAACTTCTTTTCTTGCACATACCAAAAAGATGACCAGAAATGCAACAAGCGATGCTGTTCTCCAAGTGGAGGAAAGCTCACTGCCTTTGCTGACTGCTTTCCTGCAGAGCTCAGCCACAGAAGCCTTTCCCCTCATGAGATGCCAGCCTCTTGCCCAAACAATGCATTTCAGACAAGTATTAAGAGCCCCAACAATACTCTTGGAAATGGGAGACAGAACCACATTGTATAGCCAGTACTTACCTCATTAAAAGAGATGTAATGACCACTGCTGATTCTAACAGGTGCTTGAAAGCACTGTGGTGCATTTACCTGAAGTCTCCATATTACCAGACTCTAGTATCATCCAGTGTAGCAAAGTGCTACTTGAGATACAATGCGTGCCATGTATGTTTTGTAGGCTGAAAGTAATAAAATATCTGTGGGTTCTGGGACTCATCTAGCAAGACACACAGAACAAGAACTTTTGCTCTCAAGTATCCTTTCCAGGTTTTGTCCATGTTGCCTTATACAATCCCTTAGCTGAGAAATTAAGGGTAAGAGAATTTACGAATATTTCCAAAGGATTT
>NW_008651105.1:22089-29030 GCF_000695815.1 Acanthisitta chloris
TTTCATGATGGAAATTTATCACAGATACAGTCATGTTAAAAGGAAGAAGGAAGATTTGTTCCTCTCTTGCTTGACCTTTCTGAGTAGCTCTGTGGTGTCGATGTGTACCTTCTAAACATCAGTGCTGGAAGAGTTCAGGAGTTCTTTCTGACAGTGTACATATTAAGCCAGGGCTTACATCACCTTCAGTGAGAACACACAAATTTAGAACTTTTTCAACTTGCTCCCACATAGGTAGGCTACACTAGTAGACAGACAATCAGGTTAGTGTTAACAAACTTAACCCAGAAGCACTTCCTGCAGGATGAAAAAACACTACTTATCCTGAGGGTGGGCTGGGTTTTTCTGTAAATGCAGTATTCACAGAAGGGAACATCAGGAATCCACTCAGGAGCACATACATAGGGCTTCATTCAGTAGTGGTACCATGAATTTGCCAGGCATGTAACACTCAAACAATGATTCATACTATCATTCTACATTAAACATTTGAAAAGAACATTTTTGCACCTTTCCAGGTAGCACCCTCAACCAATATGGTTTAATTAGGTGAAAAAATATTTTAAATAAAACCAAAATACAAACAGTTAAAAATATTTTTATTAAAATATCCTGTCCCAGTCAATGATACCAACTAAATTATGTTTATGAAGTTATTCTAGGGCTATTAAGTGCAGTCCCTTTCCCCTCTCAAGGGGATCACAGGGATCAGAGCTCAGGTGTGAAGCAGCAGTATATGGATGTTAGAAAAAAAAACCAAAAAAAACACATATATATATAAAAGATTGCTGGTGATAGCTTTAGATCCTAGGTCTTAAAAATCAATGTCATATTAATTCTTATTTCTGATTTTCCAAGATTTCAACCTTTGAGAAAACAGCTTAGTAAAGATTTGTCCTGGACATAGTATTATGTAAACCTCCCATTCCATGTGTCAACACAGTTCTATTCTGATAAAGTATGCTGGGACATAGTTACAAAATTTTAGCACCCAGAGCACAAATGTTTGTGACTGAGTAGAAACACATATATACAAAGTTTTTGTTTTTTAAGGTGCATTATGAGCTGTACCACAGAAATATCCACAGTATCTATAGCTTTAGACAAAAATTATTCTTTTTTAAACCCTGCTTTTCTACTCATGATCAAGTAAGATGTGTTTTCTGCTCAGCTTGACTTGAAAGAAGTACTGCAAAAATGAGTTTGCATTTCTGCTTTAAATTTTGTAAGCTGGAAAGGCTTTAATTCTCCCTAAGCTTTCAGGAATCAAGTAGTATAGAGCAAACTACATGCAATGTACTCTTTGTGCACAATATATGAGCATAATAATAAAGCACAATATACACACTCAGATGGCCAAAACTTAGCCATCTGCTTAGCTTTCATCCCTCACAATTAGTTCTCTTGACCAAATTCTGCCCATGCTACACATGGACAGAAGAGGATCTGATATAGTCCTACAGGTTCTAGGCAGCTCTGAACTACCATAAAGGAGATTGCAGTTCCAGTACCAAGCTTGGCAATAATCAACAAAGTAAGAGTTTTCTTATGCCAGACCAAGAGCTGCATTTCTCCACCATGTGTCTAGTATTAAGCTGGACATAATTTCTCATTCTAGTATCTTGATTTTTTTCCCCTCAGAGCATATAAAAGGTTCCAAATCACACCTGTCTCTGCTAGACCAATTCTAGGCTCCATTCTCCACAAATAATCCTGAAGTGATGAAGAGCTGTTCCAACCAAGGTGAAGTCATTTTATAGGCACAGAAAACTATAGAATGTGTAAAGACATGTGCATATAGCTCCCTGGAAAAAGGTCTGTAATGGCTAAACTAGGATAAAATCTTAAATATAAGCTTTTCTTCATAAACATGTTCACCTAACTTAAATGACTTTATACATTTCCCTATAATTAGGCAGATGGTGATTTTTTTTCGCTTCAGCCAAATGCAGGTTGTAATTTCTTTCTCTCTCACTTAATGAAGAAGAGCTTTTCTCCCAACTGTTTTCACTCTGAAAACTCATCATTCCATATTTCTCTATTTTTTCCAAGACTATAAAATGCAGAGAACATAAATTCAGGCAAGGATACACTACAGAAACCATTTAACCCAAATGACCTACTTCTTGGGCCTTTTTGCTTTGGGATGACACATCTATACTGTATAACACCTAGCCTAGAGATTCCATACCACTAGTGCCTAAGGAGAAAGTCATAGAATTGTGGTAAATCAGAAGTAAATTAATGGTCTGATCTAACTATCTTTTGTGTCTTTTCAGGTAGGTCAAAGCTAAATTATTAAGGCCCTGTTTACTGGCATACACTTTTATTAGTGTTCTTAGTTTAAATTCCTCAGCACCTGCACTCCAAACTCTCAAAACTGAACCTGAAATCCAGAAATGAACTGCAATGCAAGAAAGAGAAAAGGACACACCTGAGTGCTATATGAGCAAACAAACAGACCAATTTGTCATGTGTCTACAATGATGGTTTGATTTCTTTAAAAACAAACATTTACAATAAAAAAAGATAAATTAAAAAGAAAACCACCACAGAAAATAACCCTCCCATAGTTTTGCTAAAAGCCTTCGAGGTCACAGAAGAATGGAGTTAAGACTTCCTTACTCTCACTCTTCTGACAAGTTCCTTTATTTCAATGATTGAATCACTTGGGCCAAAAAAGGTTTTTTAAACACAATTCTTTTTTCCTTGTTTTTTAGTTAGAACCTTTTCTCCCCTTAATTAGCACTAAAAGTTGAATTTATGACACTCAGAATTCTCCATGAAGGTAGTATACAGAAATTCTAGCATTTCAAGTGAAAAGAGCATTTAAATCACCTCATGATTTTTTACACTGCACATAAATATAAAAGACCCTTTCTTCCTTCAGGTAGACACTTCAGGAAATATATTATAAGTTAGGACAGATCCTCAACGGAAGTGTTCTTGTTTAAGATGGCTCAAAATATCAATGAGTTAAAATTATAAGAAGAATAGAAAGTACACTCCTCTGCCTATTTCTCTTTAAACTGGTGATGTTAAAATTACACAGCTCCAAGAAAGGTTGATTAATTAACCAGGTATGTGGAAATTCAAAGTCAAGGAAAAGGAGAAGTAGCATTGAAAACTAATCTGTTAAATTATTTGCTTTTACTTGTAAACTGTTTAAGAACCATTTTATGGAAAAAGAGCATTAGGAAACGAAGAGGGTAAAAGAGTTAAAGGGAACCAAGAATTCATTTATTCTCACTCAACAAGTTTATTCTAGTCACTCCCAATTTTACTGTAAGCTTAACTGAATAATCTAAGAATTTTCAGTTTAGCAAAGGAATAAGCAGGCCATTTTCTTAAGGTTTATCTCAGACTGGTGTGACACAACAGCTGAATTTTCACTGACCAGCAAGAGCAGAACAGAGCCTTTGCATATGCTGTTGTATTAAAAACAAACTTAAGCACTTTTATCATCATGTATCTCAGTGTAGCAAGTGTTGATATGTAAAGAATATTTCCTGCAAATCAGAATGGCTAGGGAGGCATTTGCAAAAGACACAAGAAATATGCCAAGGACAAGTGTGTCCACTACTGCAAGGAAAGTATGTCAGTGGTCTGGCTTAGAATTACATTCAGTGCTAGTGTGCCAGAAGTGAAAGAACAACAAAAAAAGGTGGCAGTAGGAGAAGAGATTCTGCCAAGTAATCATATCTTAAGCAACCTTGCAAGTTGGGGCAAAACCTAATCTTTCTAACATTTTAATTCTGACCACAAAAAAGGGGGAACTAGATCTTTTCATAACAAATAACAAACTTTTCAAAACAGCTAAATGAGATTTTCAGTTGTGCTACACTGCAAAATAAACAATAGGACTAGACAAGTGGGTGATTACATTTTATTTTCTGCACTTAGATACTTCTAAGCTGTGTTTTATGTTCTGGCCAGAAACAAAACTTTCTTTACAAAACTGATTTCATTGACTACTACAGGAACCTTGCTAGATTTATAGAACCATCTGCTGGTAAAAATCAGTGGCTATTTTATGCCTAACTAAACTTAAAATAATCTTTTGTTCCATAGATAGGCATATATTGCACATAGCAGCCTGCACAGCATCTAAAAATGTGGGCTGATTGTCACCTTGGTGTTGGTAGGAAAACAGTTGCCTTATCCAATATTCCACAGTTGTGTGAACAACATGTATTTTAACATGGTTTCTATTCACAGTTTAAGTGAATCATTTCCCTTTTAATTCCCCACCCCCATCTATTCATTTATATACAGATAAGCAAAGCACTTTGATGAAAGTACGTTCCAGAATACACTAAAACTCCAGAATTTGCAAGTTTATTTTTGCAGACAGGAATGATATAAAACAAGGAGCCAAAACCAAAAAACAAAGCCTGTACAACAGAGCAGATATTTGCTTATTTTAATCATCCTTTGATCATCCCTCCTCCCCAAAATCAAAACAACCACAACCAACCAGACAAGGATATTAATGCAATTAATTTAACCTGATCTTAACCCTGAGAACCTCACACTCTGGAAAATACTCTGTGCTAATGTACATCCTATGCAATGCTACTTCAAGCATTGCTCCATACAAACTAACAGAGGTCTGACTGTGATATTATCATGTAGCACCCAAAACACGTCACATTTATGTCAGTACATGTATTCAGATATGCTTCAGCAGTAGCTGCACCTTGAGAATGCTACACAATTAACACACCATCTAAACTAGATCTCCCTACCTTAAGTATTTTTTCTGTAAAAACACAAAATTATCTTCTGATTCTGAGACAGCTTTTCTCATAGTATGTAATATTTAGATGTATATTTCATCCTTAAAATTAGGTATTGGTCAGCAGTAGTATCTCAGAGTATAAAAAACGGGATTTAATCAGTAAAAATATAAACACAATTAGCACTGAAGGAAATGGGTTATTGTTCAGTAAATACATTCCAACCAAGTGCCTGTAAATTCAGTCAGGTTTGAGGCCTGGCCAATTTTTCTGGAACAGACCTGTATCACAAACAAAGGCTAACCTTCTGAAAACATAACCAAATAAGAAAATTCAGTTTGCATCTCACATACTTCCCTGACAGACTAACATTAAACCTGTTTCACTTGCTACATGCAATGACCTATTTCTTCTTTTTGGAAGGAAGATGTCAGGGCTGACATTATTGGCTATTGTTTTGTCTGTATGTATTCCTACATGTGTTACGATGTGTACTTTCCACAGTAACCTAGAGATTTCTTGTTTCAATTAAATAAGCCTTACTGCACAGAGAGAGATTTCAGATTTTTATTCAAAAAATGCAAGAAAATAAAAGATCCAACATAAGGAGGTTTTCAGAGTACATAAATGATTGTATGGCAAATCCCCACAGCCTCAAAACGTAGGTCTTATAAAGGTCATATTTAGAAATGAGTACTGGGAACAGGGAATGAAGGTTTGTATTTATAAAAAAAAAAACATTGATTCTTTGCTAAAGCAACTAATTCTTACCATTTTTAGATTCTGTTAATTCTTGGGATTGCAGTTTCTCTCAAGTAGCACAAGGAGAACAATCTGAAAACAATTTAAAAAATAAAAATGAAAAAAAGTAATTTCAACTGTCACAAAATTTAATAGGTATTTTTTTCCCCAACATAACACTGGGTGAACTAGGTATAAGCTTCACTGGTTAAGAATAAAGTCATGCAAATTATTCTACATACACTTGTGTATCACGCGCCTGCACTTCAGTGGTCTGTAGGCTTAAATATAGGACAAAGGAATCCCTGGTACCTGGATTTGCAGAACCCTATGCTATTCTTAGCACTTGGTACATTTCTGGAGAGCACTATACCTAACGGTTAACACAGGTAAAAATCAGTCAAGAGGACAAAAACCTGTCACCCTATGCTCGCTGTAATTGTGGTCGGTTGTTCCCAGGCATACTACAAAGTGTGGCTTTTTGCAATCAAGGAACAAGTATAACACAATGTAACGGACCAGAGAGTAGGTATTTTTGGACATGGCACTGCATTACATAACCTCCAGTTTTCTCCCTCCCTCTCTATTCCACATACCCCCCTATTTTAAACGGGGAGAGAAAAAGGAGAGTAAGTCCTACCTCGTTTACCTTAAATTATCACTCTCTTAATTTACTGAATTTGTAGCATACCTCCTTTGTCTGTTTTCTGATAGTGACAAAAATTAAAGTTCTCTTCTATTGATTATATATTTCTTACCTATAGCATGTATGTATGAAATGTAATTAGGTATGAGTCATACGTTTTACACAAACACACACATACATATTGGATTTAAAACTGCAAACTCATATACCTATAAACGTACACAGAAATGTTTGAAAGAAACCAGCACATCACTACACGTTCAGCAAAATATGGTTTGTTTTGGTTTTCTTACTTTTTTTTCCTCAAAAGAATCGCCCAAAATTTAACTGCTGCACATGCAAAAATTCAGAAGGCTGTTGCAAGAATGACTGCTTTCTAAAAATAAACCCCAGCAGCCTAAGAGGAATCCAGTGTCAGTGCAGAGAAGAGGGAGATTCTTTTTACACGGCAGAAGAAAGAAGATTATAAACCTATCCTAGAGCTTTGCATGCATGCTAAAAAAGCCAAGTACATTAGGTTAAAAAATGCATTTTGGTGTTTCCGGAGTGCAAAAGCAAGAAAAAGGAAAACATATTAGAAAATCACTTCTCATCTCCCCTTGAATGTGTGCAGAAAAATCCTCAGCCTAGAAATCCAGCCTTAAAGCATAAAGACAAAGAGTTAAATACATATACTGCACGTTTTCTCATCTTCTTTAGAAAAGCCTGTTTGGAAATGTGCACCGAGAGGGGAAAGCCAAGCTGCAGCAAGGTCCGGCTAAGGACAAAAAGAAATGAAAAGAAACAGACACGGGGGGAAGAGGAGGGTGGGGGAG
>NW_008651106.1:0-10166 GCF_000695815.1 Acanthisitta chloris
ATAAATAATAAATATTAGTTAGGGACCAACTTGTGTTCTTCTTCTACTAGAAGTATTTTTTCTAGCCAAAGTTAAATAAATTTACCGAATTTCTCTCATAAAATACACATAAAAATATAGAAGTGGAATTACATTCCTGTTATTTATGCCTAAATTATAAAGAGAACTTAGTACATTGGTATAATTCAAAGGTGATCATTACATTATCTTTACAAATCTCTTATATCTATCATAATAAAAAAAAAAGAAATGGTTCAATAATTCAGAAATACACATATGTGAGCTGCTAACTACTGTGAGAACGTTTTATAAATCTTAAAAACTAACTATGCCATGATCACTACAAAGACTTTTCCAGTGGTGGTTATTCTGCGTTTCGTACTTGAAATATCAGGATTTAAATCCTTTAGGCTGCCTGCGTGTCTTTGCTCTGTATCTTTGTTAACAATGCATGTACAGTAGGAAAGATAAGTAAGGGATTAGTAAAGGATTAAAGGAAAGCCTTTGGTTTACATACATTCTGAACACTGCCTCCACAGTTAATTTTTTGCATTTTTGTTGGAAAGATAACAAAATACCACACCTGTTTATTTCCTCCATCTAAGCCAGGACCCTTCTTATCCTCCCCTTTCCCTAAAAATGCTCTTTGATTTTATAGATATTTTATAAAAACAAGGATACGCTTGAATTTGTCTCAGCCATAGCTTTGATGCTAAAGAATTATATTAGCGATTTCTGTCTTACTTTAATTTATGTTGTAAATTTTAGAATCACCTAAACCTGCCAAGTTTTCTAGTTTCAAGGGTATAAATTTTCATCTTTTGGTTAAATACCTAGAATCCATTGAGCCTGTTAATGCAGTGATAAAGACAGAGAAAGAAGGCATGTAAACCTGTAAATTCTGAGAAGGAGCATCAAGCCTTCTGGTCACTTAACCCGGAAATACCAATTCGCAGCTGGGGTGGGAACTGCACTTTCTCATGCTCCCTTTTCTCTGGCAAGGCTTCTTTCTAAAAATAGAGTCACTTTTTCTCCCCGACAAATATGTGAGATGTATTAAAGGTATAAGTACACCTCATTCAATATTGCACTCTTTTACAATCCATTTGAAAACAACAAAAAGGCTCCAGCTTCCTAAGTTACTTCAGACATACGTGTTTGCTCCTTGTCAACAGAGATTTTTGTTTTCTTTATAACCACATAAAGTCCTGATTGCATGATGCTGACATGTAAATCACATGTACAGTAAATAAGTGAGGTCAGAGTTTTAATGCTTTAGCTGAGAAATTAATATAATATGTGAATTTGAGTCCCTGCAGAAGCTAATTTGATTTTTGCTATTGCTGGAAACAGGATCATGAATTCATATAGGTACAAAACTGAATAGCACTAATTTAACACTGTATCTATGTCTTCTGTAGTGATCTAAGAAGGCTGCTTGCATGTACTATACATTATCGTTCAACTGTTTGGTATTCTAGTTGATTATCTGAATGGGTGCCCATCTTAGCAGAATTTGTTCTAATAAAATGGCAAACATTTTATATGAAATTTTCTTTGAAGCATTGGGGGTAAACTCTACTTTGAAGTATCAGCTCTGCTGTTGCTCCATTGCCCTGTTTTGTGGAGATTTCATAGTAAACCATGTGTTTCATAAGTCTAAACTGCATTTTATTTCATTTCAGTAAATTCTTGATTTTTGTTTCTCATAAATGCCTCAGTAAGTGATCACTAAAAGAGCTTGTAAATTATCATTATGAACTGCAAATTTTGATAACAGTATAGAAAGCAATCAAGGACCTGCATTCTCATCTCACTGGGGGATATGATGGACCCCAATTAGTTAATGCATTTTTCTACATCTTGGCTTTGGTATGCATACACAGACCCTAGAACACAGTCCTGAATGCTTAGGATATATTCCATCCCCTTTCGGCTCATCAACTGCAGCTGGGGTGCACACAGCCACCAAATTGGACAAAAACCTCTGTACCTCCCCACCCTCCAGGACTAGCCTGTGTAGCTGGGAAAGGCAACTGCCAAGCCCTGTACTTTTTCTGTGCTTGGACCCAGACAAGGCTAGAAAGGTGAGGAGGAGATGTGATGCAGGAAAGACAGAGGATATGACTCCACCATCAGGAAAGACAAGGGAAAAGTACAAAGGTTCAAAAGCAAAAAAAGAGTTTTCATTTTGTCCCCATTAATCATTTAGACAACTGTACAGGTCCACAAAACAGATGCAAGCAAAACCACAGAGTGCTGATTGCAGCGTTTGTTCTTTACACATAACCAACCATTGCTTTGCAAATTGGTTCCTCTGATATATTTTGCCATAAATAATCTGTTTAAAGCAAACATTAGATACACTATATGGGTTGCTCTCCACTATCTTTTTTGTATATTGCTGTTGCACAAGGTGATTTTGATTGACAAAATAACATGCTGGTATAAAACAAGCAGAAATGCCATGTCATAAATCACAAGAGAAAGAAAAGAGATTATCAAACAACTAAATAATGCAACCCACAGCAAAACATACCAGTAAATCATACAAAGCAGGGTAAATTAGATAACACTGTCCATATACAATTACACTGGTTGGCTCCCACGACAGCCTTTAAATGTGACATGTTATTTGACACGTATGCAATTAGGGCTTAAAATCAATTTTTTGCTATTCCATTTAAATAAAAAATGTACTGTTTCCAAATCAAATACTACCTTTTTAGTCAAGATGGGCAAGAAGTAGTACCAGGTTAGTAGCAGCTTCTTAGCGGCACAATGCAAGCCAGTAAAGAATGGTTTTCCTGAATACTGTGAAAGACCAGATCCCAGATTACTACCACATGCTATTCATGCTTAGTTATTATTCCAACCTTCCCCTCTACTCCCCCCAACAGGACCTATTGTAAAACCAAGATCCAAAGCAAAATCTCCAATGTATGATTATATAGATGACACAGTAAATATCAAAGAGGATTCAGCTCTTTCAAGGATACCATAGTATTTCTAGTGTTCAGCCCCATGGGAGAGTAAATGAAGGGACACCCTAGTACAGCACTGAGCACAGAGCTTGGAGAAGGAACATTGTTGATGTGCTGTCTCAAGGCTGTCAGATTCACATACCTACCCTGATGCTCTTCTTTCATCAGAAAACTCAGAGCAGCAGTGCTTTGCTTCCTCACCCAGCATTAGAAGCATTGACAGGTTTCAGTGAAAGTTTGAGCACGAAGGTCACTAGAAACATGTTCCATGTTCAGCATCACTGGGTGAAAATTGCCAGCCCGAGTCCCAGGCTCCTTGTGATTTTTGGCTACCCACCGACATGTGTGTACATCAAATGGCTCCAAAGCTCTAGGCTGACAGATGGGTGACATGAAGTGGCCCAAAGGTCACAGAGAGACTGACATAGGTGCAAGCAAATTATCTGACTTTTCCTTATTTTCACCTGTTCTCTCTCTCCAGCCAGAGAGAGAACTTTGTTGTTCCCAAGTTCACAGTCTGCTGCATGGCGTTCCAAAAGTAATCCATTCCCTTCCCGTTAGCCGCTCCCTCTCCTTGTGACTCCACTTCTGCCACAACTGCCCAGACACTCTCTGCCTACGACTAGGAAGAGAGACAAACATGCTCACAGAAGGAGGGAGCTGACAGTAGCTAGGGCAGATGAGAAACATGCAAAACCCAGGGACCTGCAAACATTCCTGAGCTGCAAGGGGCCACAAACCTAGTTTCAGATCTCAGACTCTGTGGAGTTTATGTTGTGGGGGTACATGAGTATATCTGTGCTGTGCTATGAGTTGCAGCAGACTGATAAAACATCTGTTCCTAGGCAAGTTTAGTTTGATGCTACCTTGTAATACCATCCCAGAGATGGATTTGCCACACAAGTCTGCAGAAGATAGGTAGTTTTCATCTCATAATCTTGATTTGTCTTCTGTTTCACATGCATTTTCCTCATTTTTTTCCTCCCTAGCAATCATTAAAATCTAATATCTTCTGCTGACTTCTCATTTATAATCCAAAGCAGGTTGTCCTGACAAAAGGACAGTTCTGACAATTTGAGGACTCAATTTGAATCATTAATGCAAAGTCAGCAACATTCTCTCTGCCCTCCATCTGTTTGGCAAAGAAACCAAACCTTTCTGATCCCCAAAAGAACAGGATGACAAAATAAAATCACACAAAAATTATTTGAAAAATATGCTGATATTTCCCTTATAATTAAAAAGTTATACTCCATGAAGATCAATCGTGAACTCACTCTGACATTTCCTGTAAATTCTGCCTTAGATAAAAAAATCTGCAGAAATGCATGCTAAACATGCCTTTTAAATAATCAGATGACTACCTAAAAACTATTAAAATCAGTATTAGCTCCTTTCTGCATAAGACTGATATAAAATAGGACTATGTATATCCTGGTGGTTTTATCTCTTTTCTCCCTTGCAGTTTATTTGCTATCCACACATTTTAAAAAAGGTATTAAAGAAGTACTTTACAATTTCCACACAAATTCTTTTCCAGATCGTCATGAAAATTTTAGATTATTTGAGGAATCAAATATAACACATCATACCTGAAGACAGCCCTAAAAGTGAGACACCTGCACAATGTAGAAACCCAGGGAAAGGTTAATCATGAGAAAACAAAACTAGTTTTTGTTGCCATTCATTGTCCTTTTCCTTGCTGTTTCTGTCTTGCCTCTGAATTGTAGGGCTGTTGCATTGGGAGTTGATTGCCTTCTATGATAACTTACTTAGTTCTTGCTTATTAAATACAAATGGCAGAAGTGTGAATTATACATAATTGAATTATATATAACTACGATTCACTGTTTTGTTCCTGTAGAGAACATGAAACTTCAGGAAATAGTAACAAACTACTAAAACAATTGCTAGAACAGTGATAGCTGATTTCATGATCGTACTTTATGACAAGGTCTTACAACGAAGTTCCCTCTTGAGTACTTCTGTGCACTATCCTGTGGTCATTAGTGCTTTTAATGCTCTGGTATTGAATCTGGCCCAAAGATGGACTGAATTCTGCTGGTAAGTGTTAAATCAATTCTTCACAACCTTTCCTTTAATTCTGTGTGTGATTAAAAATTCTGTCTTGTCAGTGAAAACTTACTCTGTACCTTTTCTATTTTAGCATTTCCATCCAATACACTTGATAAGCAAAGCAGACTTATTCTGGAAAGTCCTAATTTCGGATTCTTGATCCAGGATGGATGCAAACACATGCCATTCCTGAATCAGCTTTCCTGGAAAATCAGACAGGAGTAAGAGAATGACACCCCTTGAGACTGGTTTTCCTGAATACAGAGGAAGCAATTAAACCTCACTGGCTTTCTCTTACTTTCTTTTTGAGATCTGCCCATTTCAAAAACATGTAAGACCACGCGGTTCCGTAATGAAGGATGGAAAGGCATCCGATGTGCTCGTACTGGTCACTGGCACATGTTGGGGAAAGGTACTTTCTCAGACTGCCTGGTGCAGGGAGAGCGGAGCAGCAGCAGGGACAGGACACACCTGCCTGCACCGACCCGTCTCCTGGCTTCCTACTTTTAGTTTTGCCAAGGGCTCAGAAACCTTCCAGCGCACCCTTTAACTCGGGGCCAGTACTTGGAAAATGTTATCTCTTTCCTTGCTCCGCTTGGCTCCCTCCGCAGTGGCCCGCGGCAGAGCAGGGCGTGCAGCGAGGATGGGGGGGATGGTCCCCCCTGCCCCCCCCGGGGGGACATAGCACCGGGGAACGCGGGGCTGAGCCCCCGGCACTCCTGCCCGCCGCCGGCACCGTCCGTGTGCGAGTCGCTAAAGCCTGGCCTGTCACCTGCGGGAGAGATGCTGGAGGGAAGGTTCAGTGTCTCTTCCTTCCAGCGAGGCTGAGTGGGAAGATAGAGGTGATTAGGTCACTTAAAGGGTATGTTCTCCACCTGTGCCTACTGCTGCCTGGACGTGCTCCAGTCTGATGTTGGGCATTTTTTTCCCTCCTTACTGCTGCTACACATTGCTGGATGGGAAAACACAGTAGGGCTCTCTTCACGTGTAGGCAGTCCCTTATCCTAGTGGTGAAAAAGTGGGCAGATTTACAGTCCTTATTTATGATGTTAGCAGTAAGCCAATATACCGTGCAATCAATACTCAATCAATTTTCATATCTGGAGGCAGACAGAAGGGCAGAACTCAGCAGTCATCTTCCCAGCCCTACAGTGACAAATGACCGCGTGGCAGTTCTGCTTATAAAACACTCCTGGTGAACCACGTGAAAGATCAGGTGACCTATTTCTTGCATGAGAAGAAACACTGATCTTACTACAGTAAGGCAATTCTGGGCCAGTCTATCTCCCCTGTTGTGACTGCAGCTGGATTTACTCAGTGAGTAACACAGCTTCTTACTGAACCTTCTTGCTTTGTTACTGTCCTTTGAGAAGATTATCTCCTTCCAGTCTCTGCCTGGGCATCTCACTGCTCATGGCTGCAGTCAGAAACACACAGAAAACAATGTGAGGGTTCAGATAAGCTCTTAAGCAAGTATTAGCAATGCATCCACTTCTCATTTACACTCTTTGATCTACTGGCCTGATTGGCAGCTGGAGACCATCTCTGCTGTAGGAAGGGACTGCTCAGAGACTGGCATGAATCACAAGTTCATCATACCAAATAGCAAAAGAGCAAAATCAAAGAGAACCCAAATTTTGGATAAAGTAAAAATCATCACCTTACAGAATACCCTCACCTTTTTGTCTGCTACTTGAGATGTTTGCTGGATTTTACCAAGTGTTTCATTTAAGCTTGATGCACTTGTAAAACTACAGCAACTGTAACGGGAGGGACAGCCTCATCTGACTAACAGTACAACAAACAAGCTTGTGAAGGTTTGAGATCAGTGCACAAACTGTAGAAGAGCTGAGGAGCTGTTGTGAGAGAAATTGTTACTGTTCCTCCATTTTTCTTAGGTGGCACTGAAAGAGGAAAGATGTTTTAGATTGGGTCAGCTGTAGTAAATGCTCTGGTTGTCATGTGCTTGTGTTAAAACCAGGCTGTCCTCCAAGCTGATTCTTCTATAACAAGTGGACATGTACTGATTCTTCTGGCTAGCAGAAGTCATCAGACCAGGACACCACCTTTTCCCCTACCTGGCCAAAGACGTTACTGTGCTGTCTGAAAGGGAAATGGTCTTTTCCAACATATTTTTTTCCTATCATAGATGATAAAAAGTCTGCCCCTACTGAGACCCTTTTTGGCTGTCATTTTGCAAAAAGTTTGGTTCCACGTTTTAAAGGGTCTGATACAGTGATAAATTCAGGTGTCATTTGTCTCTATAAATGACTGAGAGCAGAAAAGCAAGTGCATCTCCAGCAGAGTTCAGTGCATATTTCAAAATACAGCATCTTGCCAAATGCTGTTTGAGAGACCTGTGTTGCCATGTGTCTAGAAGTGCTCTCAGCACTCCCTCTCATCAGGCACAGGTATTCACATATGGTACCACCCCTCTGTGCCTTATTCATCATTTCATAGTCCTCTCCGCCAGTTTCTTTCTTTTCCTGCAGCTCTGCTTTGCACTTTCTTTTCTGACACTAAGTTTTGTATTTGTCAGTGTGTAAATAGAACCAGGATTGTAAAAATATTCTGTTTGGCAGCCAGGCTTGGCAGTTCCAATCAATTAGGATCATAAGTTGTAATGGGATGGTGGAGGCAGCCCAGGCCCAGGGTGTATACACATTCTCATGGCCCAAAAATTCTCTTGGAAACCCTGGCCCCAAGTGATTCAGTCTGCTTAAATTACTGTGTTTTCTAGTGTCCTGAGGCATATAATACTAGAGGAGCTGCCGAAGTGCCCAGTTTTCTGCACAGCTTTCTGTGATTATGATCAGTCTTCACAAAAGTGATGAAGGTGGCACTTGTAGCTCAACTTCACTTGCAACCTGCTCAGCTTCTACAGTGCAGCACAGTCCAAGCCAGTCAAGCCATGAAGAAAGCCCCATAGGACATTCAATAGAAGAAACATCGTTGGTGGTCCAGACAACAGCTTTCCTTCTGACTACTCACTGAGCAATTCCTAGCACTGATTTTAAGACCGTATAGTGCAACGTATGGTAAATTGATATTAGCTGTTCCTCAGAATTGTGCTGACATCTACCACACAAGTGAATTACAATCAGGGTAACTTACCTACGTGTTTATTTACATGCCTTCTACAGATTCAGCCACAGGGATAAAAGGTGTTTCCAACTGCTACCTGCCTGTCTACAGCTGGTTACATGCACTGCAACACTGTGTTCTGTTCATTCACCTCAGCTGTCAGGCAGAGTGCAGGGAGCAGCCAGGACCAAAAATAACTACATCACTGCTGCAGCTATGGATTCCTTTGTTTCACTTGGCAGCAGATGCACCCTGTGAAACATAGGTTCAATTTTCTCCCATGTAGGCTGCCTGACCTGATACCAACTCTAGCTGGCTACAGCAGAGTGTGGTAGTGATTAAGGTAAGGACAGAAGAACTGAAATTCATCAGCTGGCTCAACACAGAGTTTAGTTTTGAATTTAACATAGTCTATGGCCAATGAGAAAAAGAACAGATTCTTTGTCCCAGCTCTGTCTACTACAGTCAGTGGATAACTGTGTACAGCACTGATTATGTACTGTACACACAGAGATGTGTGTGTTATATGCAAGTGGTAATAGCTGCTTCTTTCTATCAGATCATAAAGTGTTTTGGGAAACCATTCTGTTTGAAATGGTGCTCTGGTTTCAATAGCAATCTTATTTTGCTGAATTGATGGTTCAGACACTGTTCTTGTGGGCAGATTATTCACAAGTTATGAGAACAGCAAGGCATGACTGTATCCTGATCTTCTCTGCTCCCTTTCTCAGTCTGGTAATTTCAGGCAGCCCTTCTCCAGTTCTCAATACAGTTCCTAGAGTTTCCATATCCAAAAAAGCCCAAGTCCAAAATTATAATTACAGAATCCAGGCAATAGATTCAGATCATCTCTCAGATTAACCTCAGTGGGAGTCCATCCTCTTGGTTACTAACTGCAGGCTACCTTATAGCCATCTCCTAGTAAAATTCATCACAGACTTATTCACTGGAGTGAAATATTTTCCGAGGTTTGCTTCTTGCCCTCCAAAAAAACACTCTTGAAATGAACTTTTCCCCCCTCTGGCACTGTGAGGCCTATTTGACGTACTCTTACTTCTTTTCTCCTGTAAGGAAGTCTACTTTGTGTCCCTGTACTTTGTAAGGCCCTGCTTAAGCTTTGCTAAACCCTGAATTGCTTACTTGCCCAAGAAATATATGGGTCTCATTTACCTTTTACAGTAACCAAAACTGAAATTATTGATTACCTGTTTCCTTCAGGACATGGTGTTAAAACTGCATCACTTCCAAACCTGAGAAACTGCAAACAGCAGAAAATCCCCCGGAAAATGTGAAAAGCTCAGTGGTGCATTTGATGGCTTGAGTGCTTATGAAGCCACATAATTCATCATTTGTTGCTACAGAGCTTGTTCCTAGGGGGTTTAAAATTTGCCAATAAATATACCATATGCTGGATTCTGTATGGAGATTTTTTAAGCTACCTTACTAAGTCATTAAGAACCTCTCATGACAACTATGACTAAAATGGGCCAAACCCACGGGGGTTCCCCAGACCAGTAAAGCATGTAGGTTAAAGGATGAAGTCATGTCTCATTCGTGTACCAATTCTTCAGTGAGACATTTACAATTAAATAATTTGGTTGTGACTGGTCTTTTGGGGAGAACTATTAATCCTCTGTGAGGACCTGGACTTAACCCTTCCTTGTCTCCAGAAGGAGAAAGGAGAAAGAACACATGTAAAAGCAGAACTTGAGCAGGTATTAGTGGCTGCTGAGTTTTAGATTCCAACATGAATCATGGGTATTGAAGAAAGGTTATTAATAACTTTCTAATACTATTGAATTGTAACTTATTTTTTAAGTCAAAGGACCAAATAAAAGGAATAAAACTAGTTTTTGAAAGTTGGTCTCTCATAGGATGGGCTTGTGTGTTCTGCTTTCATGCTGTCATGGTCCTTCCTTAGCAAAGTTGCCTGAAACTGCAGAGAGAGAAAATGGGCTTTCCAGCAACTGCAGCAGGAAACTCTATGAGACAGACACAGGCATGAGCTCACTCATGGTCTGT
>NW_008651106.1:10250-28187 GCF_000695815.1 Acanthisitta chloris
CTATCTTCCTGACTCTCGTGCCAAAATAGTTAATATTTCCGTTGCCTCTCGTCAGCCTCTCCCGTGTTACGCTCTGCCAATAAATGAAACAATGGCTCTTTAAAACACACAACCTGTCTTTGTGCATGTACAGACTCAAGCACTCACACAAACTGTGTTTGCTTTTGTTATAAAACCACTATATATACACACCCAACACTGCTGAACTAAAACCTAAATCCCATCACTGGAGCCAAAGTCTTTGAAGAGCTAATGACTGGGGGCAGGTCCACAGCATGTGAGAAACTCTAAGATCTCTGGAGATGAAAGACATTACTTAATTGTAAACACTGGGAAAAATTGCCAGTATAGCTGAAAATTAATGACAGAATTCCCAAGGAACTTCATCAGAAGGAATATTTGGCTCATATGACATAGTACAGATGGCTAAATGTTATCATGATGGATACAGTGTAAATGCCTAAATAAAGCAGGAAAAGACATGATGAAATAAAAACAATAGTAATGTATATTTTCTAAAGTGATCTTAAAATGGGTGCTCAGAATAGATATAATGTTAGACTTTTGCCTTCTTGAGAAACCTTTTACCCTGTTCTAAGTTTCTGTTTGCACTAACAGAGATTTCCAGGGAGAGACCATACTACACTAACACAGAAAGTTCCAGTTCAGGTAATATTCAGGTGAATGCATGTCCTACCTGTAAAAATACATATGACTTCTTTTCTTTACCTACTATCTAGAATTCATGTGAAAATGAGCAGAAACTTGGCAAATCTGAGAGGAAATAGAGTAAGAGAAGGACACTATGTTACTGCTTGTCCTTGTTCTTAAATGTGGAAAAACTTCCAACAAAGCCAAACTCAAGCAATGAACGCCCAGGCCTGATCAATCCAGACATGGCATTATTTCAGTGCTAGAAAAGAAATGTTTCACAGAATTGGCATATGGAACAGTTTTTGCCACTTGGTGTGGCAGCTGCAGCGACAGCGGCAGTGATTGAGGTAAGTCCGGGCTAAAACCGGTTGGGATGGGGCTGTGCAGAGGACTCTGATTCCCACAGCTCCTGAGCAGCATTCCCGAGTCCTGCCCGAGCCCGGGGACCCCCGGCAGCCAGTCAAGCGTGGAGAGGCGGAGGCTGGAGCAGCGAGGGAGTTTTAAGCTTTCCTGGGAACGAGGGTGAGCAGAGCGCAGCGACCACGGCATCGAACGGCACACGGTGCGGCAGAGAGACTTGGTGTGGCAGTTCGCACAGGGAGCACAAAGAATTGAAGGAGCTAGTCATTGCCCACTAACTAGAAGGGGAGTAACTATTGCTTCTACTGGCTCCAAAACCCCTGTCGGAAGCAACACAGAGACCCAGGCAGACCTCACACATCTCAATGCAGCTGTCCAGGTCTCTGGCTGTAGCGAGTGCCTGAGTTTGTCACTGAAATCTCAGGGCACTAGAGATGCAATAGAGATGATGTCTGTGTTAAGTGTGAACTGGTGGATGATCTGCTTAAGCCTGGTGGCAAAGCTGAAAGAGGCAGTGGAGAGGACAAGGAGTATCAGGGATAGCGCACCAAACTGTAACAGGTGTGCCCTAGTGCAGGACCTACAAAAACAGGTGGTTGAGCTGCAGGAGACAGTCAGAAGACTGAGAGATATCAGGGAGGCTGAGAGGGAGTTGAAGAGCTGGTTCCAAACCCAGGTGGTTCCCCTGCCAGGTTGTGGCAGGGGAACCACAACCTCCTAAGGAGAGATCAAAAACCCACACAAGGGCACACATGGGAGGAAGGGAGAACATTAACACTGGGGCTTGGGAGGTAGTCAAAAAGAGACACAACCAAAGGAAGAGGAAAGGTCCTAATAGAATGAAGGGGCCTGCTTCAGAACCTGACATTCTCACTCAACTGAACACTCCCACTCAAAAGTGCTTTGAAGCTTTGCAGCCTATTAAGGCAATGCTTGACCTACATGAACAGGCCAAAGCTAACCATGGCAGCCCAGCCTGTCCCATGGACAAGGAAACTAAAAACCAGTTCAACTAAGAAAGGTGATGGGTGAGAGTAGTGGGAGACTCTGCTGTAAGTGGCACGAGGCACTTGTCTATCAGCCTGACCTGCTCTCGAGGGAATTGTGTTGCCTGTGGCAGGGGGTTGAGCCTAGATGATCTATAAGGTCCATTCCAACCTCTTACCAATATATGAATCTATTATTCTACACTAACTTTAAAACAGTTGCAATAGCCAAAATGAACCAGACCCATCTTGAACAGAACAAAAGGAGCTATCTGATTAATAGAACATTTTTTTCTGTTTTTGCCTTGCTATGCTGTGGAAGCTGCTGTGTCTTTCTTTCTTCTGCCCTGTACTTTTAATAACTTTTCATGTCGCTGTGTTTGAATATATGAAACCAGTATGTACCCAGTAACTTAAAATGAGTGCTGTGCAAGCTATCCATTCCTCCTGCAATCATGAGTGTTATACAGAAGAAATGATAGATATTCTGTGTGTATTTTGGAATACAGAGTACTTGAGAGTCCGCATTATCCTGACCATTACAGAATGGTTCTGCTCCGAGATGTGTCAGGGAAATGACACTGAATGGGCTTTCAGGGAAAAACTGTCTGACAGCCTGACTACTTGGAAATCATTAAGTTGCCAGTTTTTCCTTTCCTATCAATAAAGTAAGATAGAAACCAGAACGAAGTCATTTAGCCAGATAGGCAGTTAGCAAATGCAACTTCTTGAGAGCAGAGGATGTTGATTAGCTGAGAGACCTGTGAGAAGCCATCTCATCCAGGTAATTATGAGACCTCTGAGACCTGCAGGTCTATTGCCTGGAGCAGTACCATGATTTTTGGCTGCTAGATTTTTCCAGCAGTCATTGCTACAGCCACTGTAGACTTCTAAATCATTATTTTGGCTGATGAAACTGTAAAGGCTTGAGTTCATCATCCACAGACTGATCTCACTGCTCAGCAGGTGTCAGGCCCTGGCACCCAGGCAGAGATGATCTCTGCTGTCTTTTCAGCCATGTCATAATACAGGTTAATTACAAGCACTGTGGTTATAAATGAGAATGTACTTTTTCTCCCAGTATTCTCACCAGCAAGATTTACATAATTATTAAGAAGCTTAGAAATAAACATCATTGCAAGACATGCCCTTTTTAACAACAACAGGTTTGAAGATGAGGTCTCAAACTTCTTTTTGATTCACTCTCAACAAGGCTGCACCCCATAAAAGCACATATGAACACACTTCTGTGCTGATTTGGTCAAACCTTTTCTGTTTACATAAGTATTTAATTGACTTAGAATAAAGCAAAATGATTACTAGTGAGTCTGCCTTTATTGAGGTTTATTTTGTCCTCAGCTGGTAGGAAGTTGTTCATCTCTCTCCTGTCATATGCACATCCACCATAAAGAGAACAGTGCAAAGCAGTGGTCTCATCCTTATGCATATTTGTCACTGTTTGCAAACTCACATAATCTTGTGCTACTTTTACCCTGAATATTGCTTGCCACTTTCAGTACTATCCCGAAATGTTACACGCTCTGTCTCCCTCTGGTGATCAACAAGGCCACATGGCAGCAAGCATCCCTGTGATGCCATGGTTTGTCTGTCACTGTGTTCCTCTGTCACATGTGTTCTACACACCGGATACCGTTCATTTGCCATTCAAAATCTGAATGATTTTATGCAAACAGTAGCTTGCATTGTTAACCACATAACTTATATTTTAACAGCTTTGTCCGTGCAATAGTAATTTTGTCAACAGTTAGCTGAAAAATGTTCCTGTAATACTTTAATGCCAGGACCTAGAGACAATGTTAAAGACCTATGGTTTAAAACCTAGAGCACGCTGCACTTAGAGTGGCACAAAAAAAAAGCATCTGGCATACAGAAACTAATATTCTGAGGACAGCTGATAATTGGATGAACATACTGCTTCAGATTTTGCATTTACTGAGTTTCAAAGAAAATCTCAAAGCACACAGTTTGAACTTCAAGAAGTTTGTATGTAAAATCTTTCCTAGCTATGTAGAATCAAGTTCTAAATACATCATTAGGAAAATTTTGGCTCCTAAAAAGGCTTTTATGTGAAGTATTTCTTAAATAGCTCCTTGGTGCTTTGCACCACATACTTTCAGTGCTTTGAAGTTACCATTATTCTGAATAGGCAATGTTTGACTGATATATGTCCTGCTACATAAATGCATATAAGGAGTAAAAAATGCCAAAACAAACCTATTAGTTTAACAGGTAACTGCCAAGTTATATCTCACCCATGTGACATCTTAAATTCTTCTGATTTATATCTGTATATTTACATATGCATATTAAAGAATATCTATCCACATATAAGGGGTAGAAGTGAAAAATCATTCTCTGCTAGAAATGGATTTCTCCTGTTTATGGAACCCTGTACTTGCTAAATTTTCAGAATAAATTCTTTCTGTTCCACTACCAGACTTAACAGGCCTAAAGACTGTGACTTCCAACATCTTCAAAAGGTGCAGTTACAGGAGAAGCTTGAATTGTCTTCTTGACTACCAAGCACTTTTCTAAGAGACAGCAGTGGAGATTCCCAAGTGGACTGCTTTGGTTTTAATCAACATCAAACTCTCTTCCCCCTAGTCTCTGCTGGATATTGTCTGGTCCCTGTTTAAAAGGTTGTTCAGAACAGATAGCAGACGTGTTAAACACACAGACTGTGGTCTAAAAGTTTTATGTCGAAGACGAATGTCTTCTGTTTTTCTACTGAAAACGGACGGAAAGGGATGAATAACAGCTCCCATTAGATGCCTACTATTTGTCATATGGCAAATTTCTTTACCAAAAGAAATCAGAAATTCCAAAAGAGCAAGTTCACTACTTTTCCAATAGTGGAGTTTCATAAATAAAACCTCAAGATATATTGGAACATCCGTATGCATTTTATACCCAGATGAATATTTTGTCTATTTAACACTGCCTAATGAAATATGTGCCTATTTTATATTTGTTGTAAAACTAAAATAAAAAACAAACTAGGAGAATGTCTGGTGGGGTATTTTTATTGCTGCAGAATTTTCTCACGGTTTATTTTAGTGCGGATTGTGTTTCAGTATTTGCTTAACTTCACATGAAGACAGCAAAATCTTTTGGTGTGGATACCTACACTGGGACTTCTTTGAGAGTAATTTTTGTTCATGCTTTCTTTTAAGGATTTGAAGTACACTTTAAAGCAATTGCCTTTAGCACAATCAGGTTTGTGAAGACACAATGTAATTCTACTGAAAACTGGCAAAAAATATCCCCAGTGCTGGCAGTGGATGCCACTGGACAGCAATTTTCCAACATAAAAGTAGGCTTGCTTGAGAATAAGTGATTGTTTTCTAACTACTCATACTATCGAGGGAAAACAGCTTCAGAAAAGCCATTTAGGAGACTATGCCTGGGATCATATCAGGCAAACACATTCAAGAGAGTGAGACATCCAAGTGACTTTGAGGTGAGAACAGTCAGCACTTTGCACCCAGAGCTGCTTGTACTTTTTTAAAAGCAATGCATTTAAAATTATTTCTTGCAAATGCATTCCCAGGGAATCCAGAAATTATAGGCTATATATTTTGAGGATATTTATTTCTTCTGTTAAGATTTTATGAAGTCAAAATACAGTTGTGAACTGTAACATTGTCTGTAAGGGGTGTTCTAAAGGGTGTTCTCATTATGAAGTGTCTCAGAAAGTAGTTCATACAAATGCAGCTGCCTAAGCTACTGTTTTGAGATATAAACCTTCACAATAAGAGAAAGTTTATTGATAAAAACCTGGAAACAAAACAACTTGGCTGATTTATTTACTTTTTTTACTTGGTAAATAAAGGACCTGGAATGACACAGGTCTAATCAGCATTCTACCGCGTATTGTCGATTGAGCTCTTCTGGTTCTCCTGACACCAGCAGGAAACACTGAGCAGTGCAGAAAGTCACTGCACTGCAGAACAAGATACCCAAGAGAGCAATACCTGTCATAAATCTACCCAATGGCATCTTACAAACAATTCCCTCTGAAAAACAGGAAAAGGCTGCCTGATGGCCTGTTTGACATGTGCTCTCCCAGTGCAGCTCTTTTCTGCACAGGCCTTGCTCCTGTTACTAGTAAAGCAGGCAGCTGTGTAGGGCACCAGCACTGTTGCCACTTTGCAGATGTTAGTGTGCCTATAACTAATTGAGAGGTGTGGGTACTTTTGGAAGCAGCTATTGTGGAAGATGAAATTCTTCTGTCCTCTTCTCCTCTCAGAACATGCCAGCACCAACAGCAAGCCCTTGACCAGTGCACCCTTTTCATGCCAAACTCAACCCTTTAGCACTGGAATAGTAAGAGTGACTTTTTCCTGTGCTGCTGGGAGAAGCCACATTTATCTTGCTGATATCTCTAAGATGCTTTTCTATGCTCATCTCTAGCAAGGGAAAGACAGAGTCCATGTTTGAAGGGAACAGGGAAGGGAACTGAGAGCTAAGTACGAGGCAGGATCTCTCCCAGGATTGCATTTCTCTCATTCCACACTTGCTCCACTAACTTCCTTGGGCAGTGGCAGCTTCTCTTCACCAAAATGGGTGCGTTTAGTTGCTGCTAGAGGTTCTTTTAATTAAAGCTGAACTGTTAAATTACCCTCAGTACGTGATCACAGAATCAGAGAATGTTTAAGGATTGAAGGAACCACTGGAGGTCACCTAGCCCAACCTCCCTGCTCAACATGGGTTCCCTAGAACACATTACTCAGGATTGTGTCCAGATGGCTTTTGACTATATCCAGGGAATGAGACTTCACAACCTGTCTGGGCAGCTTGTTCCAGTGAATGAGACTACCTGTCTGGGCAGCTTGTTCCAGTGCTCTGTCACAAGTTCCACATGTTCAGGTGGAACTTCCTGTGTTCCAGTTTCTGCTCGGCACTCTCATCCTTTGGGTCGGTACCACTGAGAAGAGCCTGACTCTTTTTGACACTCTCCCTTTAGGTACTTCATAAGAATCTCTCAGTCATCTCTTCTCCGGGCCAAACAGCTCTCAGCCTTTCCTCAGAAGAGAGACACTTCACTCTCTCTTTGTAGCTCTCTGATGGACCTATTCCAGGAACTCCATGTCTCTCTTGTTCTGAGGAGCCCAGAACTAGACACAGCACTCCAGGTGAGGACTCACTGGGGTTTTGAGAACCACTTCCCTCAGCTTGCTGGCAATGCTGTTTCTGATGCAACCCAGGGCCACAGGGGCACGCTACTGGCTCTCTTCTCTGCCACTACTGCATGTACAGTGAAACCTGAGAATCCTGTAAACAAATCTTTGCTTATAGGTATGATACCTGGTGCCTGGTGAAAACTGGCATTGCATTGAGCAAAAGGATTTCAACTGGTTTCTTAACAGACCAGAAGCATGGTTTAGAAGCTGTCACAATTCAGGTAGGTATTTTCAAGGAATCCTAAGGTTGAGTCACTTACTTGATTCTTTGGCAAACCTGTACATGGATATTATTTGATCAGTGTTCTCAGATAATATAGACCTCTGGCAGAATTCTTGGTTGCCTTGACAGTGCTACAAAAGCAATAAGGTGTAAAGACCTCACAGTTTTCTCTCTTAAGCTGATTCTGTCACAATTGAATCACAGGCCCATTAAAGGAGAATTGCCTGAAAGGGATCTTAGGGGACCATCCAAGTCCAAATGCCTGCCTCATGGCATTTCTGATGATTGTTGCTGGCATGTGATTTCTGACAGTCGTTTCTCCCACCTGTTCTTAAAATCCTTCAGTTGCGACTCTCTCACACCTTCCCCCGACTGTTCATTCCGGTGCTATCATTACTTGTGGAAAGTTTTGCTAACATATAGCCTCCATCCCTTTTGCTACAGTTCTATATTCACTGCTTCTTGTTCTACCCATCTTAGACAATGAGCAGAGCAACAAGGAGGGGCATTTATTCCAGTCCTCCATTTTGGCTGTGCACTGGAAGACAGTTCTCTTGTCTTTGACATCTGCATGCATATGCACCTTTAAGAAATGTCTGTTTCAACATTGCCTGGCTTTGATGACTTGGTGTAGGAGACTGAAAACAGCGACCCCTGGACTGTTTGTTTCAAGGCTTGTTGAGTCACAGGGTGTCTCCAGCTGTCCACCTAAATTCTCCACCAGCTAACAGACAAAGACCAACATTCCGAGGTAAGGAGGCAGCACTGTCCACCACCTACACCCTCTGGCTGCTGAGCCATCTGCCAGATAATGATGGACATCCCCTTCAGATGCCTAGACCGGGAGGCACCATTGTCCACCATTGTTCACGACTGAGATCAGAAGTTGGGAATTGGCCAGCTCCACAGAAACTGACCAATCAGTGCACAACAGAGCCCTATGAAAAGGACCAATATCCAGAGCATGGGGCGCACACCCACCACCGAAGAAAAGACAACTATGAACCATCAGGATGCTGCTGGACCTATGGTGGTGACTATCCCCATTTCTACCGGACTACAGATCATCGGAATGCTGCTGGGACCTATGGTAGTGACTATCTCTACTGCAGCTTTCTTCCTCCCTTTTCTAACTTTCCAATCTCCTCTTCTCTCTCCTGCGCTGAGTAACCAATAATAAAATCTCACTCCCTAATGGCATTTTGACCTCGTTTGTGTCTTAATTCACACTGGGGCAATCAATCGAACACTCTCGAGTCTTATCGACTGGGACACAGACACACAGGTGTATGTCCAGGCCACAGCTTTTTGCACTGTAAACCCTCTGAGTTGGTCCCTATTCTGCAGTTTTGCAAGATTCTACATGTATCTATAGACCATCTACATGTAAGTTTATGTTCATGTCTCTACAGGAAAGAAAGCAAACCCTTGCAGGGCTTTTCCCTTCCCTTTCAGGCCCACATGAGTTTTGTCTTTTCCTGAAGCAGTATTGCTGACTGACAAAAGAGATAAAAAGCTAGTTCTATGTTCTAACAGCCTCAGGATTTCTTATCAGTTTCCAAAATAGACCTAAAATATTATTTTCCTTCCTCCTGTACGCTGCTTGCCAGTAAGCACGCTGGCAAAACACCTACCAGTTAAGAGTGGGAAAGGAAGTGGCTCTGCAGACATCAGAGTAACATGTTCTTCAGGAAACAGATGGCTTGAGCTATTATTTGTAGCTGCCCATGTATGTTAGACCAAAGCAGTCCATGTTACAAAATCTGGAGTATCTGGAAGACCAGTGATACATTATTAAATGTGTTCAAGGAGGATAGGTAGTTGAAGCTGGCTCTGTATCACCCTTTATTTGGAAGAGATTGTGTGGCATATTAAAAACCTAGCTGATTTCTCCTGGCTGAAGTCTGATACTTACATCAGAGTTACATATTGTGGTCAAGATAATGAAGAAAAGATGGGTATAAATAGTGGGCAGTATGTCTGGTGTATGCAAGGTGATGTGGCAGTGATACTGTGCAGACAGAGGATGAACTCCACTACTTGGGCTCTTACACTTGGGCAACTTAAATTCAACATAGTTCAGTGTTTCTAAGACATTTTGGTTGCAGGGCATGCACTGTACTTACTTCTCCTGCATAACTGTGTACTTACTTGCAGCCTCAAAATGCATTTCTAAACAGAGAAACAAGGTTATACAAAAGCTAGTTGTGTAACAGACTATACTTGGGTACAGCTGATGTACAGTTGGAAAGACATTTCTGAACTTAAAACAGGAAATGCAATATAATCTGAGAAATTATTCCTATTGTGCCATTGAGAAATCACTTCATGACAGACAATTAAGCTTTGCAGTTTGATGCAGGGACTACATTTTTCACAAATCTTTATGTCGATTTTTCATCAAGTAGGCTTATTTAAGGCTAAGAAGTATTTCAAGGGTACAAGGAGGTGACTCTTAGTCTACATGCATACAAAAGTTGTCTCACCATGAGTTCCATTCACTAATCCATTAATTCATACCTAGCATATGATGTGCTGACATTTTTGCTTTACATTTTACTGTGTTGCACGGCCATATTCTGACAGTGGTTTTGAAGGCAGGTGATGAAACATGTAACAAATCAGCTCTCAGAGAACATGTTTCTGAGACAGTTAACATTTTGTTATAAATAGTGGATGTAGGGAGTATTTTTTGTACTGTTATGCTGTCAATCACATTTTATTATGTCATTGATCTTATGTCAGCTTGATGTTACAAAAAGGTTTCTGAATGACAGTTACAGTGAAATGAGTATTAAATCTAAACTCTAATATGTCTTTCACCTCCTTCACACACCAACTATGCTGACTATAGTTTTTTCAGCAGTAACTTACTAAACTGATGTATGGTTTGTAATACATAGAATGAAGAACAAATAGATGAAATATTATTAAAACCCTGCTCTATTAATGCAGGAGGAAGGATAGCCCACCATTCTGCTGATGAAATAAAGCACCATCCTTGACATTTTGATGCTGCATGTATCTATAGGCTGCTTATCTCAAATACCGGAAACAAATGGTCAACCATGAACAAAACCACAAGGATCTTAACAAATTATTTTCATTTTTCAATAAAGAAGAGTCAGAGATTTTCTGAAATTGGGACTCTATTTATCACCTTTGGCACAGAACAACTGGACAAAGAGGGGCCTTACTGTGACATCTTTAGGGGTGACAGAACATGACAAGTTATTCTTTGCATCCATGATGTCTAATAGAGTCTTATTAGGACACACATTGATTCACTAGCAAATCACTGTCTTCTTTGATTGAAAATTTCTGAGTGGACAGAGGAGGCCATTTTCTGCAAGAGCTGTAATCATAAGGAGTTTGTGTTCCTGTTAAAAGCTTTGGCTAGCTGAAGATTGCTGGAAATTCCCTATCATCTCTTCCGCTCTGGGAAACACGTTTTGCTGACAGAAGCCTGACTTAGACTCATGCCAGAAGGGATCTGCCTGGAGGATTATAAACTAAACAGAAGGAGTTATGGCACCTGGATTCTATAGCTATTATGGATACAAATACAAAGAGCACACACGCTTCAGCCAGCTGAAGATCACAGGATCAGCATTTCTCCAAAAGGCATGACATCAGAGTGTACCATATGCAGGCTTTGAGGCCCTAGTCAGGAAAGAAACTACAAATTAGGAACAATAAAATCAGCAGTTTATATGCCATGAGTTCACCTTAAACCTTCCAGACACTACTGATCATGCTTCTATCAAGTTGGCCTCTCTTCTGTACTAGCTAGCCCTCAAACAGCTTTCTGTTGCAATGTGCTCAGGAACCAGAGACCCTGAACATCCTCTGGCATCCCCATCCTACCTCATGTAGTAAACTCTATTGCCCTGGGATACTTGCATAATTTGCTTCTCCATGTGCTGTATGAGAATATTCCCCAGAAATTGCTACCCTGCGGGAGCAAGGGACATTTAAATCCTCAGTCTCCCGAATAGGCAATTTCTTTCTTCCAGAATTTGACAAAAATCTTACATCTTGGTCTGTTTCAAATCCTTTCACTGAAATTGTTTTAACCCCGGCTTCAGCTAGATACTACAGACAGCTGTGGCAGACTTCACTCATCTCTGGTCAGTCAAGACCACTTAGCAGGTTTGCTTCTTCTGCCATTCTCATGACCACAGTCAACTTTCTTTATATTCTCAAAAATGCACATTTCCAGTTTGTTTTGAGCCTACCAGACAGAGAATCTCTCCTTTTTAGCTCTCCTTCAGCACTCTGGCAATTGCACCACATGTGTCTCTTCTCATTTTGCATTCGGATTTTTTGTATGCACACAGATGACATGAGGCCCAGTTAGAGGTATTGCTGTTCCTGGCTCAGATATTTTTGGAGGTTTGGTTGTTATTTTAAACACCACAGCCCAGGTCACCTAGAGTGCTAGGTTTATCACTTTAGCTCAAAAATCAAACTGTTGCCAAGTGACAGCTAAGAACTCTGGAAAGAATGTCTGAATTTCATTTCTCTAAGTACATGCTTTTATTTTTTTCCATTTGTGTGGGTTGTTTTTTTTTGTGGTTGTATAGTTTTGCTTTGTTTTTCTGATGTCTCAATTGGCTCAACTTTATCCAGTAGTACTCTGTCCTTATCCAAAGCCTATAAACAGGGTGCCTGGGGCATTCAGTCATCTAGGTCCATGGTGGCTCTATGGCCAAACATGACTTCACTCTGAAGACTGACACAAAGAAAGCCATTTATCTCACTTAATTAAAGGCATCCAAATACTAAGTAACTCTTTAGAGCTTTACTAGCTCAGCTTCCCTTCAGTATGTAGGAAGGGACAAGCTGGTACTCCTGTAAATGAGGTATCTCTAATAGGTAGAATGAATCACATTCAGGAAGTTCCTCTATCTCCTCACTGACCAGAACCTAAGCCCAATAGTCAAGATAAACACAGCAAAAAAATAAAAAAAGCAGGCAAGACAAACTGCACAGAAAGCAACTCCACTGTAGTTAATCAATATCCTCACGTGGATACAGATTTTAGTTACTAGTTCTGCAACTTCAAGAATTTTGTTTGATAATTTTTTATGTCCCTGCTCACTGCGGGGAGGTTGGAACTCAAAGATCTTTAAAGGTGCCTCCTAACCCAAAGCACTTTATGATTCTATGATTGTCTTTGTGACAAATAAAAAATTTATTTGGCAAACTTCCTTTGACTTCCCTATGTTCTATTAGAACAACCAGTAAAATAAATCGTCATGTATTTGGACCTTTCTCAGCAAGCCATAGAAGTCTTCACATGGAAATAAACCAATATAATCAAAATAAAGCAAATTTATACACACATATTTGATATAAATATATGTGACAAGATTGTCTAGTAGTCAGCTTTTGCATATTGTGCTGTATGACACATTTGAAAAATGTACTTATAGTTTACCAGAAATCAAGTAAATTCATTCATTTTCTCTGAAAGGTTCACAGAACAATCAATAAAAAGATCATGACAGCTTTGAAAGAATATAGACTAGAGTTTCAGCAGATTATTCAGTAATTCACACAAACTTGAGCAAATTGTCAGTCTTTGGCAAGTAACAGTAATTGGTAATTTAAAATTGCATTTATACTTTCTTTTTAATTTTACATATTTTAAAGTTGATAAAGGACCACTAAATATTAAAACAACTCTTGACTCAACTAATTGACTGAACTGAAATCAGGGTACTGGATGTTGTCTCATGATCAAATGCACACCAGACAGATCAATAAAAACTTACAGTTCAAAAGAGGAATGAAGTATCAAAGTATCTGCACTCAAGTATGTCCTATTAACACTGTCTTTATTTCCTTTTTACAAAAAATAGAAATAACAACAGACAAAGCATACTAAAAAAAAATAAAAAATCAATGCTTTTGCCTTGGTCTCACTGAGGAGCTGTGCAGGCAGAGTCCTGGCTGAAACTTTGACAATATATGCCATTGACAAAGGGAAATAAAGATATATGACAATATATCCATGCAAGACACGAAGTACAAAATGTGTTCTGTGGCCCAACAAACATTTTGGAGGTTGCCTGTGTCATAACAATTTCAAATTGTTACTTTTGCTCATCCATGCCTTTACACAGCACAGCTTACAAACAAGTTACATATACACATATAGCATAAAAAAGATTTGTATATGGTCTAACTGCTACAAATTAAGGCATCCTAACAGCTGCTGTTTTGCTGGTGAGGGGTATGTCTCATATTAATGTTTCAAAAGGCTACATTTCAGGTATTTCAAACAAAGTGAGACATCATAATGTGGTTTAGAGGAAGAATTCCTGCAGTTCTGGCTCTTCAGTACTCTTTTGACTGTCAGATTTCTGGCTTTTCCAATTGATGTCATCATGCCTGGAGAGAAAAAGAAGAAAATTATCATGGTTATACTAACAATATTGAGGCATTTGCACTGTGTTTATTTACCCTGTTTTATTCCATATGCAAATACTGAAGTCTGGATTAATCTTTATTTCTGGGTCTATTTTTCTAGATATGTGCTACATACAGTACTTTTTAACACTGTGGATTTTACTGAGTTGAAGCTTCCATTCTGAAATCAAACCTGAAAACCAAAGGGATGACGAGGAGCTTTTTAAGTCACAGCATTAATTAGTGCACTGTCATAATGCTCTGGTAATAATGCACAGAACATAAAAAAAATCCCTGCTCGTTAGAGAAAAATATCACAGTGATATAAAGATTCACTACAATAAACATTAGACATATCTTACTTGTTTCCAACTCTGCCTGTAGTGGAATCATCTAGTGCCTGTTAATAATCATCAGCGAGAAATAAACACTTTCAGAAGGTGATTCATGGTATTTACTTTATGTGTCTGCTTTAAGCAGAAGGTGATGGCAAAGACCATAGGAATAATGGCAAGCAGTAATTATCTATCTGACATGGGGCCTATCTATGTTTCAACATTGTAATTTAGGTAAGAACTCAATTCCAGTCATTAAGATTTTATTAGACACACAGATGAGAACACTGCATGTCCATTTCCCTACTAAGTAAACTTAAATTAAAAAAAAATTTTAAAATCTATCTATTGTATATAGATTCAAATGATAGCTTGCCAATTAAAGTGGAAAAAGTAATCTCTAAATATTTGTAACACTCAGTTTCTTCACTTCTTTTCATATGTCTTTGTTCTCAATCCCCACTATGTTTTCCCTCTCTTCAGTTAACCTTCTAACTGCCTGTTGACTAAGCATCCAGTCCACAGCAACTTTCAAACCAGTTCAAAGTCTCACTTTTAGTTATTACTACTGAACAGCAAAACTTCTACAACAGAATCATGACTAGGTGGTTTGCTGCTGAAGGGAACAGAAACTCACCTATTTGTAAGCCTGATTCTGGTAAACCAGAAGAGCTTTATTTCAGTCTACAATCATCACAAAGAACCAAATAACCCCAAGAAACTTAGGATGGTTAGATAACCTTGTGGTTACTTCAGGATTTAACAGAAGCTGACCTTCTCAGGGACCACTCTTGTGGGTCCTAATAAGAGGGCATGAGGGATCACTTTATTTTGAAATCCCCTTCATTCATCTAAATTACTATTGTCACATACCCAAAGCAAGAGTAAAAGACACAGACTTGAACCAGGAGGGGCAGACTTTGTAGGAATGAGCTTGAAGAGGTAAAAGATGAGCACTTAACTTTTTGCCATAACTCCTTCTTGGCACTTAACATGCATTGCTGTTATCAACAGTATGTTTAGCATTAACCATGTAGCTTTGTTTTAATAAGGATGCTTGCTGAGGCTAAGATAATTAACTACCACAATAGCTTAGACTTGCAGTGCCGAAAGACCTTGTGAGTGACTCCCCCATGTAGAGGCTCACTAGGCACTTCAAAGACCCCATCTTGCAGCTCTAGAGTTGCGATGTGATTTCAAAGAGGATCGTTCCTAGCTAATGCAGATATCTCTAGGTGAGAATATGGAACACCTGTATTACCACAGAAATACTAAACATCCCCTCAATCAGTGATGCATAAACATAGAAGTTCACAACAGAACAAATGTAAATAGCCTGTGACAAGGCCTAAATTACTTTCATATTTATGTCATACTGTTCTAGTCTGAATTGCAACTATTTTTAGACACACAGATAAGCATTCTTTTTCTGGAATATATATTTGAAGTTGTGATTTATCCAGCACTAGGTCTGGCTGTAGGATATCTGTTAGGTTAGATCCACTTACTGTTTTAGAAGCACACTCAGTTTACTATCTGACAGAAATCTGGTGGTGAATTCTGCTGATTGCCTCAACGTATGAAGCAATTTTTGCTTTGATAGCTGCAGCTAATACAGGGTTTTGTATTGATATGGTGAGTTAGTGCTTACTTTAATGTACTGCAGAACTCAGATGATTTAAAGTGTGGGAAAGAGCTGTTCACTGGCATACATGTAACATGGAAAAAACTACAAGCATTTGCTTGGAGTTGTAATATGCAAAAAAATAGCCAATCTTTCCAAAAGGCGAAAAAATATATCAAACCATCCTGCACATCTGACATTTACTTCAACGCCTTGAGAAAAATAGGGTGTATCAAATTTTAAAAGGCCACTACAAAATTTAGCACAGTCCTCTACTGTTAAGCTGTGACCAATTTGAAAACATGAACTACAAAGCCTTGATGTAGTTGAGTATGTTGAATGAAAAGAAAAAAAAAATGAAATTAACAGCAGCTAAAGAAAAAGAAGCTGGAAACTGGTGGACATGAATGTCATCTGACTGAAGGCAGACTTTGTATAATGACTTCAGCTTTTCTAAGATGCTAATACAATCCCCTACATACGGGTCTAGAGTTAAAATAGGTTTGGAGCTATGTCCACAAATATAACTCCTCAATATAACAATCTACCAAGGCTTAAAATACCCAAGATTGTGCTGTTTTCCAGAAAGTTTTTTTCAAAATAGTTTTGAAATGGTAATTACATAGTCTCCCCAGACCGTCCAGGGAAAATTCAGAGTGTCCAGGGGCATGTAGTGAACACAATGGTGATTTTCTTCAGTTGTTTAAATTTCACAGCTACTAGGCATCACGCAGTGGACTAACAGGCATCCATTTTGCCATGCAAAAATCACAACAAAGGCATTAGAAGTTGGCTTAGAAGTTCTGAGAGTCTTCGGGTCTGTGTGTTCCGATTTCTGAAAAGCTTAATACAAACTCCATTCTTATGTGATTTTTGGAAGTCTCATACCACAGACTGGCATATGATGTGCCCACTTCTATCCTAATCTGTGGGTACTATAACAGCCTCTTCAAGCTGAGCTCCTCATGCACTCTGCTCCTTGTTTCTTACTCTCTGGTACTCCATGTATCCACCACCATTTGAGCAGCTTCAGGACATGGTGCTTGGACCAGCAGTGCTTGGAGGGATAGGCAGGAGGTCAGGCCCAACCTTCACTCTCCCACCAGGTGCCTCCACAACTCTGCAGTGGCAGCCAGGCCTCTTCTGCCTCTTGGTGCTTCTGGGAAAATGCCATGTTGCCAGGCAATTCTCACACAAGAGCAGTTACACAAGGCAATGCCAAATTTCAGCTGGCTACATCTGGGAAATGGCTCTAGCATAAGGATGAGATTAATGGTTTTGTGTTACTCTATGGTCTGGACAGGCATCTGGATGTTTTGACTGGAGGCTGCCTGCTGATGCTCCCTCAAACTGCTGTTGTGCTGTTTTCTGCATAGGAATTTCTCTCTTTGTTTTCAGGACAGTATGAACAGTCTTGGAAACCTTACAGTTCTGTTTCTGGTTTCACAAACACTGTGCCAATGACTTCAGAACAAAACTCCCATTTCCATTAAGGAAATTGAGATTTTAAGTATGGGAAAGTCCTGGCAACAGAAAACAAGTGAACAAATAAATTGAATTGTGTAAAAATGACAGATTAGTTTTAGAAAGTATTTGCTTATAAAATAAATATTTTGTCGCATGTTGCTTTTTCCGTCTTCTCTTTATGGACATTGAGGGATTGGTCTTTATCTACCTGAATAGCCCTGATGGAACATGTCTAAACTAAGGTGTTTAAATAAAGTCAAAGTTAATTAGACTTTTAAAAAACAGATTTAACTTCAAAGTCTAAGGGAGAGTAAGAAAAATGCATGAAAACAGAAGAGTACTAGACTTGAAGTACAGCATTCTGCCTCATGTTCTCTGTACTCTCCATTTAGATAGTTCATCTCTGTCATTTTTACACAGCTCTTAACACTCACAAATTCCTTTTTCTTTTTCTGAGAATCTCCATTCTCATCTGGTACTTTACTTTCATTCAACTAAGGCAGACTACTCAGCCAAAGTCTGCTATATATCCTGGTGGATTTATGAGTATGAATAATTTCTGTACTTGCTTGGAACTGAAATCCTGTAGCCAGTTCAATGGTGACATCAGCAGAAATCCATCATAAATTTCTGCTTTTCTAGGAATTTAGATGTTCATGTGTTCATC
>NW_008651106.1:28216-46682 GCF_000695815.1 Acanthisitta chloris
TTTCAGTTCCAAATAATGTTAGCAAACACGTGCAATTTGAGCAAAAAAAGCAACAGAGATGCTAAACATCATCATGCATAAGCACATACCAAGCATATTTACACAGAAGTTCTTCATTCAACGTGCTAGAGGAAAGACTGGAGTAGCTGAAGTAAGGACCCTAAGGAAGTACAACATCATATCAGTTAAAAGCATGCAATGAGCTTACCACATGCACAGTATGGAAATCTACCAAAACATGGAGTAAAATAGCCACAATAACATTTTAACAGGTTTCTTTTTGAAGCTGAATCTGTTACCTCTTTGAGATGCATGCTGTGATCCTTTGGGCTGGTATGAAAATGTATTCTTTCCACAGTTCTGACGTTGGCAACATGCAAACATGGCCTTTCCACAGACAAGCATTTTACAGTGTAAGTGTCAATAGTGTTAGAATTACCTCATACAATTCTTCAAATTTCTGAGGGAATTATGAAACTGCTCATGAGTTTGTAATCTATCAGACTATCTCTTCCTCCTACAAAATCTGAATCACTCATTTGAAAAAAACTTCCCATTGTGTTATAAAAATACTTCTATGTTAAATTGTCTGTTCAACTAGATGGTGCATTTCTTTAAAGACTCAAATCAGTAGTTCATATTCAGATTCTGAGTAAACTTTAATAAATACAATCTGACTTCAATTTAGCCCATTAGGCATCCTTTGAATTTTTCATTTAATTTCACAGTCTGCTATAGCACTACAGTTCGAGTAGTACCTACTAATATGGACTGCTCACTGTTTCTCAGTTCTCTCTTTCCTTTGTTTCTTTTCCATACTCGTTTTGCCTCTTCTTTGCCTAAGATCTTCCTCTGTTTTTCTTGCATTACCTTGTCATGCTTTTTACAGTAGATAATTCACTAGTCCTACTCCTCCTCCTGCCTGCTTTATGTTCTTTTTTTCATTTTGAAATTATTCTTTCACCTCATGTCTTTCTATCCATCCTTCCCTCCCATTCTGTCTTTCACAGAGGATTAAATCATCCACCATTCACTCTCACTATTGTATCACTGGCATTTCTCTGCTCCACAAACACACTGCACCCACAGTATTTCCTATCTCTGTCTCTTTCATTCAATACCTCTTCTTTTCTCTTGGAAGACCCATTTGGTCAAAGTACTTTCTCCTTTCTTTTAAACAAGAGGGCCAGCCTCTTAACTGCAGACACCCTTCCTTCTGTTGGGATCCCAGAAAGAGCACTCTGTTCACTGCAGAGGAAGTGATCTGGATCCAATACATTTTGCTACAGACCAACCATATGCTCTCACACAAGAAGAATCTGTGCTACGAGGAGAAGATCAGCCAAGAAGGTTTGGGACTGACACCTTCAATACGCAGGGGTTGGCTGTAGCTCCCAGATAAGCAGGAAGGACCATTTCTGCAATTTTTCCTTGTTATAGTCTACCATTTATTTCTTATTTGGTGGCCTCATCAATCTTGGCTATAGGACAGGACAGGGCCAGTCACTGAGTTATTTACTCCTCAGAGATCCCATGGTTTAAAGATTGGCACTCTCAATGTATGTCTTGTCACTCAGTGCAACATTAAGCATCATTTCCATGTGAATCATGTCTCTGTGGAAAGCTTTCAACACAAAACACGTGACCCATGTGCCTTAAGAGTACAGACTCTGTACAAAAGCAATACCTGCCACTCCTTGGAAAAGCCTTCCAAAACTAAAAAGTGGATGGGCTTCCTACAAATACAATAAAGTATTTGTGTGTATCCTTTTGCTATAGAAAGGCAGGAGGAAACAGCTGTCAAACTTATTAATTACTTAAAGAGATGAGAAAAAAAAGGCCCTTCCTTCTTTCAGTGCACTCACTGGCTTGTTTCTTCCTTTTGAGAGAACTGCTGGATTTCCCTTGCTGTCTGTTGTCTTCCTTCCTAATGAGGTAAAAGGCAGCGTTGATGAGGTTTTGATCAAGTTTGCTGTTTGACAGTTGTTGTTGTTATTTTGGTTACCACTCAGAGTCTCCATTATGGACCGAAAGGTTCCGAAGGGTCTTTTCAGCTGATCCCCTACATGCTCCCCAGAGCTGGGTGGAGCCCGCACAAGTCCTTTGCTCCGGTCTTTATCCTTTTCCTCATTTAGTTCTGACTCTGCTAGCTCCACCTGCACCACAGGTTCCTCAAAAGTTACTCGAAGTTTCAAATTTTGAGAGGTTCTGCGCTTTGAAGATGGAGACTTGAGAGCACTCTTAGGGCTGGTAGCAACCTTTTGAGCAGTGGCACCGTCTGTGCTGCATGGAGAGTTGTCTCCACAAAACTGGTTCTGAGGTACTGTACCAGAATGATACGGGGCTTCATTATCCGGATCGCTGCTCTCCGAAGTAGGGGAAGGACTGTGGCCATCCACAGACTTAGAGACCCTGATACCAAAAGGGAAGCGGCGTCCTGCTGCAGAAGTGTGTTTCTTAAGCATCAGGTTCAAACTCTCTGTGCTCTCAACACTCTCCACTATAGGCTGAGGCCTTGATTTGTCAGTTCTTTTTACGGGGGTGTTCTTGTGGTCCTCAGAATTAGCTGAATCTGTGTCAGACTCGCTGAGAGATCTCTGCATCAGTTGCCTCAGTCGGGCTAACTTCAGCTCCCTTTTCTCTGGCAAAATTTTCTTCACATTCTTGGAGGATGCATGAACATCCTGAAATTCCAAAGTCAGCTTTTCCTGCATAGAGACATTTTCAGAGATTTCTTTCCCCAACAGTTGGTGCAAGGTTTTATCTGAGTCCTCATCTTTCATCTTGGCTCGAGTGCGACTAGAAGTTCCCAAGCTGCCAAGAATCTGAATCCCATCTTTGGTGTTCAATTTACTTTTTGGTGGAGACAATTCATCTGCTTCAGATGGTTTCCACTGGGGTTTGCCAGAAGCAGGAGATGATGGCAAGCTTAAATAAAAAAAATAGGAAAGGCCACAGTGAAATTAATGCACATCTAAAATGTGAAACTGCCATTTCCAGTGTATGTGTCTGTCTTAGCTTGTTGTTACTTATCCTCTTCATCACTACTCACATGGAATGATACTATGATGCCACAGCAAAGATTACACAGAGAAGGATGTAACCTGGCTTCCACTCCTAATAAGGATTTGAGTATCTTCACTTTTTCTTACAAAGAAAACTCCTTAAAATCAAAACTTAGAATGGTTATTTAAACACCAAATATGACTTTATGAGGATAACTCTAGAGAAGTTACTGTTTCCTATTTGTGCAAGTTGATATGTTTTAAAAGGTGAAAAAATCCCACACAGCCAAATGACTACTATACAAGTCACATAATAACATAAAAGTAGCTTATTCCAGGTACTGTGAAAGTACCACCTCTCTGCATATAATGATTTAATAAATATAAACTTAACAGTAGTAGTAGTAGTAATAATAATAAAAATAATAACAGATACATAAGATCTCATACAAAGTCAAGGCCATTTGTACTGGAAACCTTTTCAGATGTGAAATACTGAAAGCAAGAGAAAGGCGATATGAATGTATTTCAATACTACTAGAATCGAATGTACTTCACTACTATTAGAATAGAATGAATTTCAATACTATTAGAGTAATAAAATAAATTTAGAACTCCAAATGTTATATAGCAAGGAAAAAGCAATTTCAAGTAAGCCTGATTTGCAAAGAATGTAAATTACAGAGACTTCTCCTTTCCCTGTGACTATGCTAGAGCTCATAACACTTCCCATTCTTCTTTTAAACTTTTAAAGGACAAGGTGACAAAATTATGGTTAGTGTCAGGCAGGCAAGCAACTTCTGCTCTGATGAGTCCATAGTTCTCACAGTGTACAAAATTCACATGCCTAATACTAGCCACCTCATTTTCAATTCATTTTATGCTTATTCTCCTGTAGTAAACCAAAACAGACACTGAAGAATGCATTTATGTATAGCAGACAGTAAAAGCGATAGGTTCTCTTAGATCTACTACTGGCTACTTGAATGATGATAATATCACAAGTGAGTTCTAACTAAAAGGAAAAGTAGTAGCCAACTATGAAATAAAATAAATAGAGAATAATTTTCAAACTTGCTTACTTAACTAAAAAGATGTTGAAACCTACCCTTTTTCAGGAATAATGAATGATGAGAGATCTGCTTTCACCTGATCTTATCTGATACTGAAAGTAAAACAGTCCTGGTGCTCACCAGTACTCAGATGCGAGACCACTTGTAAAGACCAGTCAGCAAAAATCACAGAAACCAAATGAGCTGGAAGACAGCGTTTGGTCCCATTGTCCCTGTTGAGCTGGCAGACAGGGAAGACAAAGACCATGATTCCTAAAAAAAGGACAAAAAAACTCTTTCCAGTGTGGTTTTCTACTTCAGCGGAAGTTTGGAGTTTACAGCCCTTTCTTAGCTGAAGTTCTTTCACATAAATGCATCTCCAATCCCAACATTTTCATTATCTACTACTGTAACTTACGCATTTGTCTGAAACACTGACACATGAATTTCAGGGACATGGCGCACTTGTACAGAAAAGTGTTTGAGATTTTGTGAGAATTGAAAAAAAGCACTCGGTCACTGATCCTATGAGTTCAGACTTGATCACCCATCAATACCTGCAGAAGTTTTTATGTTGGCTTTATACTTCAACACATATTTAGCTGCCTAACACCTCTGAAACACGGAGAAGCACTGTATATGTCTTCTGGAGACTAAACTGAATCAGAAGGTAATGATAAACTGAGCTACATTGATATGTGGGTTACTTAATTCCTTTCAAAGTCATCTTCAGATTGCTGTGAGAAGTTGTGCTTGCTTGACATCCATGCATCACACTGTCAGAGAGATCCAGTCCTCTGTCTTTTTGCTTTCCTCCTCTTAAAAGTTTGAAACTCAATTTGTGTTTCTTTCTGCAACTTCTGACAAGATATGTAAACAATACCTAAAATATCTAGAGTTTTGCAAGCTACTGCAGGTAAAAGATTTAATGAGTGTAAGGAGCCTTATGAATCTGAAAGCATGTTGGTAACTGGCTTTATGACTTACTCCTAGCAGTAATGTACAGTGGACCACAGGTCAAACTTTACAACTTTCCTAAAGGGTTTCTAGGTTCCTCTACGGGTCATCTAATTCAAAATATCTTATATTCCACTATAAATCTATTTTTCACTCTGTTGGGAAACAAGGACTATTTAGTCCATACTCAGAAACTCAAATATTTATCAACATTACACACTGTCAAATTCCAGAAACTCAGCTTCAAGTCCACAAGGTAAAAAAAACACTTTTTTTTTTTTTTTACAGAACACATCCACTCTCTAGCCAGATAACAACTTCTCCTGAAAACTGATAGACCATGGACATATGCAAATTCAGGATGCAGTACAATTCCAGTCACCTTACCTTGGGGATGTGGGTAATGACTTGCCCTCTGACCGCTGGGCTTCTAAAAGCTGTTGGAGTTGGTTCTGTAACGTCACACGTTCCAGCGTCTGCCTGCAAGAAAATATAAGACTGTTTACCTCAAACTGTAAAACTGTCTGCATTAGTAAATTAAAGATAACTGATGCTATCCTTTCAAATATTAAAGTCTTCACCTGTACTTAATGTAGTAAATAAATAGAGAAATTACAAGTAAGAACATGGAGAGTTTGTACTTTTTACTGAATCCCTGTTGACATTTTGCGATCCCTGTACAAAACCAACTGAGAGATCCTTACCTGTCATTATGATTATACTTCATATAAAGTCAAGTGTGAGATCATAAGTAGCAGTGAGTTAGAACTGAGTGACTCACAGACACAAAGATGTGGCAGAGCAAACTTAGGGGCCTATGGGTCTTACTTGTTTGTGGAAAGGAATACAAAATGGACAGATTAAGCAGTCAATTCCTATGTGTGGTGGATGGCTTTTATGCAGCTAAACAACAGCTCTCTCCTTTTCCCTCTGCAAACGAACTCAGAGAGGAGCCTCTGCCCACCTGGAAGGACTGGTCCAATCTTCTTGAGGTGCAGGATGGAGTTAAGTGTGACCTCTGTGCCACATCTGCTCGCTGCCCAACCTTACCAAAGGTCCTAAGTGTGCTCTGCACTCACCTTATATTCTGTTGTGCTATATCTACTGCAGTTTATCACCTTCAGCATAGTGTTGTGATCTACACTGTTTTGTAGCAACTTTAGAGACCAATGTTTCAAAAATTGTAATAGTATCTAAAAATTGTTAGTAATATGAGAGTGATATTCACACTAGAAATTTCATTTACCATTTACCATGTATAATCATGGTATGTTGTCCTGTAACATACTTATTTCCACATGAATGACTCAGTTTAACAAACCCTCAAGTAGTTCTACAAGAATTACAGGACAGATCAATTTGCCACAAAATGTTTTTCTTCCTTTCCCTGCTTCCATACAATTCAGATGTTCCATTCTAACATAAAAACAGCCCTTTAGCTTGTTGTCCACCACGGAGAACATTCAATCTTGTTTAGTGACCTGTAAGTTCTAGTGCCTCGAAACACTGCACAGCCAGAATTATTGGGAAACTACTAGAAAACAAGAGATGTGGAGCTTTTTATTACTGTTCATATGTTATCTTTCACCTGAAACAGAACTGGTATGTTGGGTTTTATTCCCTGGTCCTGATCAAATGACCATGGGAAAATGACTTTTTATCTGCTTCCCCCAGGCTCCACTTCTGTTGCTGCATAAGTAATACAATTTTAGTACTTTTATTCTTGTTGGATCTGCAAAACTAAGACAGTTCTTGACCAGTGAGCTGGATACTGTCCTAGATTGCATGCCATCAGCAGAAGACTTAGCCGAGTTCCAAATGCAGTCTTTATAACTGTCAATGCAAAGCCAGAAACAATCCAGATGACTTTTTAGACTAAAGGTTGTACTTGCAGGGCTGGCAGAAAGCAAATGTTTTACTTTTAATATCTCAAAGTGGATTTGAAAAGTACTACAGAAATAAAGGTGTGATCTTGACATGCTGCCTTGCCATTACATTTTACAATACTGCCATGCTTTATGTAGATCCTTTCTTCCTTTAATTTTCTGTCTTCCTTCCTCTAGCCTACACACTTCCTAAGACTATTTTAAAGTTACTCCTACCATCTGTCAACATTGGCTTACATTGCAGCTCCCCAGATACTCTCTTTTAAGAGCTAGGGAAATTTTCATTTGAGATTAGGTTGTGATGTAATTTATCTTTCTTTTTTTTTAACCTTTTATCCTTCTTTCAATTTCTATTTCTAAATATCTAAATAATGCAGTTAACAGATTTTTATGCTTTTAGCTTTAGTTGAAATCTCTGACATCTTCTTCTGAGTTAATGTTCTCATTCCACTTAAAACATTTTATTTTGCTAAAGAATTGAAATTTCCTCCATTTTCACAGTTTAACTAGTTAGTACATAACTCACAGAAACCCACACATGTTGCCAGCATTATCCCTAAGGATATATAACTCACATATATATATCTAAGACAAATTTGGAAAAAAAGGATCACAACTTCTTGGAACAGCATCACTGCAAAGTATTAAAACCAGACTAATTTAGGAGACAAGATCACTGAAACTTCAGGGGTAAGAGGCTCTACTTTATTATACTAAATGGCCATATTCTAAGGGTCTTAGACAATATTCCCAGTGAGCAATATGTTAGGACCCTTCTGTGTCTAGTTAGACAACTGTGGACCCCAACTACCTCCTAATGAAATCAGGGAGCTCAATAACTGAAAAGGGAATAGGTTGAAGCACTGGGTTCTACTGAAGTATCTTTCAAGAGTATGTTTTCTTACTTCTTCTTTTTCCCCCAGCTTTTTAGCTTTTTCAACTAAACCAAAAATGGCCATTCTACAAAGTAGAAAATAAAATGGCTTTACTAAGTAAAAGAGAGATGAATATTGTAAAGTTTATACTGAGTTTCTTAAGTCTATATAACACCTACTACCAAAAAAACCCAAACCCTTGATCAAACAAAAGAGCCAGCAACTTGCACACACTTTACCATGCCACTACTGCAATTTTTTTTCCAGCTGTTTATACAGCTATTCCTACCAAGTTCCAGGAAAATCACAAATTTCTTTTACAGAACACAGAAGAGTGCTGGTAACAGAACTTCGTGTTTTGACTCATGGTTTGCTTTGATCTTCGCATTGCCAGATATTTTGGCTTGATAACATAGAAAAAATCAACTTCTCATTCATTATTTGATTTGCACATCTGGATCCATAAATGTACAACGGTGCAACCATTTGGGAATGCAGGTTGAACAGTCCGTCATCAAGCAGGATCATAAAAGAAGTCTATGGAAGCATTCATTTTATGTTATTAGTTCTGACTTGGTCTCTTCAGACCAGAAAAGCCGAAACAATACAAGTCATATTGCAGTTATAAATTTTCTATGCTGGTAACTAGGGATTTTTTAGGCAGACGAAATCAGTGAGGGAATAACTAAGATTGTAAGACCTATGGAGACCTCAGAAAGTAAAATGAAAGCAAATTATGTTGTACAGTCTCTGTGAGAAATTTTTGCTGACTGTCCGAAGTATTTTGTTGAGTTCAGAAAGTCATACTAGATTGACCAAATTTCTATAATTAGCAAGAGATGAAGTAAAGCTTGCATTTTGAAGCCAGTAACAGCAGATTTTTGTGGGCCATATTACTCTCCACTTATGGAAAGAATTGCTTGATTCCTTCCCTCTTCTGGGGAAAACTCTCAGTTAAACCACCTGTGAAGATTTGATGGAACATTAGTAGTCACCACTTATTTCCTTCTTACAAATATAAAGGCTTTCCTCTAACTGGAGACTGTCCTGGTTCCAGCCAGGACAGGGTTAACTTTTACAGCAGCCAGGACCCTGGAGTTATTCTTTACCACCTCGCATCATGTGGAGTGTGGAAGGGACCGAGGGGGCAGGGCACCAGTTCCATCAAGGTGCAGTGTGTGTGTTAGGGCAGCACTGGCCTCCACATGGTGAGTGATTGTGTGTGAGTTGTTCACCTGTGCTGTACACTTCGTTATTAATACAGTTGCTCCTGTTCATTTTCTTACTTCATTGCTGTTTCTAAAAGTCCTGGTTTAACCCTGGCCAGCCACCAAAGACCATACAGCCACTTGCTCACTCCCCCACCAGCAAGATCAAGGAGAGAATCAGAAGGATAAAAGCCTTCAACCACGACATTTGGTAAATTGTTCTTATGTCAACCCGTGATCTTTACGTTTTGTACCTCCAATTCCCTCCATCCCACTGCAGGGAGAGGGGATGAGCGGGTGAACCAGCAGAGTAATGTCTGGGGGTTTTCAGTGGAAACAATAGATTGGGGCATACCACTCCTAAACTATGGCAAGACTTAGACACATCTCAGAGATTTTGCTATACTCTTCTGCATTTGTCATCTGAGTTGCTTTGGTTTAATGAGTTGAAAGATGTGAAGATTCTGGAAAAATTTGATTTTATTGACTTGGTTTTGTGCCTTTCTTTCAAGAATGGTTCCACACAGTGTGAAGAATTGGAGTAACTTCTCTCTAGAACAGCTCTGTGTTGCTTTGATGACTAGAAAAGCTCATAAAAGGAGAATGGAAGATGGTACATCCTTGGGATAAGATCTTTGAAGATGGGTCTTGATAGGTGCTTGTCTACAACAGTTTCTTTGCTGCTTTTTTTTTCCACAGTATCAACCATGCCTGTGGTTGGGGACATAGTGTAATCAGAGAGAGGCTTCTATCCCTGATTAATAAGGCACTCAGATTAAAGAAAATTGCATGATCAGCTCATGTTTACAGCAGCTGAGGGAAGGCTGGGAAGCACACTGGCTTTCTGTGTTGCTACTGACCATTCAGGTAGTCCATCATGATACAATCATATCTATTCTGTCTCTAGAACAATGTTCATTAACACAAGAAGAAGTAGGTGGAGTAAATACAGAAAAGCCAGTTCAGCTGCCCAACTTGGAGCTATTCCTATGTAACAGCAGTTTGAAGTGACTTAAGACCGTAAACTGGACTTCCATCTGTTGTCATCTGATGTTTTCAGGATCTTCAGTGGTGCTGCAGCCATTGGATTCCCCTGCTATGCTAGAGGTCCCCCTGAGAAACTGCTCCAGGCATGTACTTTGTACCATCATTGGATTTTTAAGAATGATGAGAACTGCAAAACAGGCCAAAAGTCTGTATCCATAATCCCCTCTGGCTCCTAAGCATGAGCCTCTGAACATGGTCCATTGCTTCTATTGAAACCACTCGTGGCCTGAGGCCTGCAGCTCAAATAGGCATGCAGAAGTTGCTCTTTCAAGTGGAAAATAGAATATTTCACTGCCTCAGTAAAATGCAACAGGGTTGCACAAGAGACTTACATCCCCTTGTAGAAGAGGAAGAAAAGGCTGCTGCTGCACTTACTGGAGCTAATCTCAAGCTTGCAAAAACAGGCTGCTGAAAGGAAGCAGATTCAACTCCATCTGAAACAAGCAAAGGAACCCATCAGGAGCCAGATAAGAATAATTTAAATTACTTCCTATGGATGCAATTGGTGAGATGACAGAGAGGTAGACTTGGAAAAGTGTTAATGCTTTTGTTATCAAAGTCACAACTAGACTATTTCTGTGGGGGTGAGCAGCCTGCTGACAGAATCACAGAATCAGTTAGGTTGGAAGGGACCACAATGGACCATCTGGTCCAAGCTCCCTACTCCAGCAGGGTCATCCTAGAGCACATGGCTCAGGATTGCCGCCAGGAGGTTCTTGAATACCTCCAGTGAGGGAGAACCCACAACCACTCTGGGCAATCTGTTCCTGTGCACAGTGACTCACATAGTGAAGAAGTTCTTCCTCATATTCAGGTGGAACTTCCTATGCATCTGTTTTTGCCCATTACCTCTTGTTTTATTGGTTTCCACCACTGAGAGGAGTCTGGCTCCATCTTCTTGGCACCTCCTGTTCACGTATTTGAATACACTGATGATGTCCCTCTCAGTTGTCTCTTCCTCAGACTGAACAGGCCCAACTCCCTCAGCCTTTCATCATAAGTGAGGTCCTTCAGTTCCTTACTTATCTTCCCTGCCCTCCACTGGACTTGCTCCAGGAGCTCCATGTCCCTCTTGTACCGAGAAACTCAGCACTGGACACAGTTCTCCAGGCGTGGCCTCACAACATCTGAGTAGAGAGGCAGGATCACCTCCCTCGACCTGCTGGCAATGCTCTTCTTAATGCATCCATCCCAGGATTCCATTTGCCTTCTTAGCCACAAGGGCACACTGTTGACTCATGGACAGCCGGTTGTCCACCAGGACTCCCAAGTCCTTCTCTGCAGAGCTGCTCTCCAGTAGGTCAGTGGGAGAAGGACATAACAAATCTTTCTTTTTCATACAAGAGGTAACACTTTTATCAAGTACTGAGTGAGGACTGAAGAGAAGTGAAACATGGAGGCTGTGGTTGCTATTTCTATTTTCTGATGTGTGGTGGGTTTTTTCTGCTGAGTTACAGGGAAAAAAATTTCATTATATATTGAGTCAGATGCTAATGCAGTCTACTTGGGAAATGTCCTATGTCCTATTTTTTTTACTTTATGTCAGCTAATTTGCATTTTTCAGTAAATGAACAAATTATAAATGTAAAAGAAGAATGAAGATAGTGCAAAGAGAAAATGCCTTTGTAATATAAAAATCAGAGCTACAAATATAAAAATAAGCATATTTCAAATGCAGGCAGGTATTCTGTAATGACAGAGAAGGTTGTTACTATGCATTTCTTTTGCTGTAGAACCAGTACAAAATAGATACCTGATTATAACAAAAAGGGTGAATTAACAAGACAGCTAATTTCACCCTTATTTTCAAAACATCCAGTCTGAAACTAAAAATTGTATCAATGTCCCACACAGCCGGTCTTGCACTTCCACTATGCCTCAGTGGCATGGGAGCAGAAAATAGGATGAACAGAGGCAGAAAAGCTCACTGGTCAAAGTAAAGACAGGGAGATCACTTACCAGTTACAGTCATGGGCAAAAGAGAATCAACTTGGGATATTTAACTTAATTCATTGTCAGCATAAATATTTCATTATTGATTCAGGTATTGAGAAACAAAAAAAGGACAGACATTTAAAACATATATCCTTCCCTTTTCCAAGCTCAAATTCACTCCCAGATTCACTTGCACTCTTAGCTCCTCTTTTCCTCCATTCTCAGGCTTCAATCCAGACACCTCCCTTCCTCTCCTGTCATCGCTGCAGGTTACACCTAGACTTTTTAGTGAGCCAACATGCAGCACAGGTCAGGGTTCATGTGTAGAAGTTTCTCTCTACTGCTCCTTTTTTTCCCACTTTTTCCTGTGCACTAATATAGGTCCTTTACAGGCTGCTGTTCATCCTGGAAATCATCGGCTCTGGTGTGGGCTGCAGTCCTTTCAAGGGGTGTATCTGTTCTACCATGGGTACTCTATGGCCCACAGTCCCTTTGGGGGCATGCCTTCTCCACCATGGTGCATGTTCAGCTTCTCTGACCTTGCTGTTCCCTCTGTTTGTCACTCTTCTGTTCTCCTCTCTGGCATTTTCTGCCCTTTCTTAAGTAAGTTTTCACAGAGGTGATACAAGCATAATCGATTATTAGCTGTCTTCTGCACTGGGTTTATTGCGGAGACAGCTTCAATCAGTAGAGTCCAGCAATGGGCAGCCCCTCAACTACTCTCACAGAGGCCACCCTGCAACTCCCCTGCTAGCAGAGTATTGTAATTTATACCCAGGACAAATAGCTACATGCTGCTTGCATAAAATGATATGGTCTCCTCTAAACATGGGACTATCAGGAGTCATTTTCATGGACTGTGATAGCTGACGGGCCCTTGATCATGCATCTAAGTGGGAATAATGTTAGGTCAGTACTGATGGCTTCTGAGAGTCTTAGAGACATGCTAAGTCACAGTAACTGCACCTAGAATAAAAGCAACCAATTTCAAAAGTTTGTGTTTCCAAATAACAGGCTTTTTACAGAATGTTTAATAAAAAACATCCTAAAATATTAAAACCAGTTCATACGAAGAAAAAAACAAACAGAAGGTAGTTCCTGAGTAGCCACTGTGGGCTCTGGTGACCTTCCAAGTCAAAAAAAACCCCTCCAACTGCTTTTTCTACTATATCCCCCAACATCAACACCCAGCACTGTAACGGGGAAGAGCCACTTACTGTATATAAAGGCATGCTATGCAAACAGAAGTTCTGATCAGTAATGACATGATCCCAAGATATGCAAAGGGAAAAGGGACTGGATTGCTTCATCCATACCATTTTCTGCTCCCACTCCCTTCATCTATGTGCATAGCAAACTGCCACAAAAGAACAGCTGAAAAACTGAGCTGCTAGACGTGAAGAGGCAAATGCTTGAGAGCAGAGAAAAGTGGAGAAATAAGGTAGAAATGACTTGAAAATGTCACATAAGAAGCAGAAAACAGACACTGCTAATAAATTAAAGATGAAGTAGGGTATTGTTCTAAGAATGATCCCTCTGCTAACGAGGAAACACTTACTCCTTCAGCTGCTTAGTTAGCTTGACAACCTGAGAGGCCAATGACATACACGTCTCCACAACTACTAAGTAGCGGGAACACATGGTGTGCCCGTGTCGCTCAGCACTTTGTGAGGGTTTCTCTCCCACCTGGTTTTGCATGGTGACATTTGCTCCATATTCAACCAATGTCTGTAAAAACATAAAAGGAAACATTGACATCTGTAGGTCTCTGCTATGACTTCTAATCAGCACAATGGCTGAATGCAAAGCACTCCTAAGTAAAATGCTTGAAAATATTAGTCTAGCCAGCCATTTCTAAAATTCAGTCACTGGCAAGTCTACATGTAGCTTGAACTCAAATCACATATCACTAAAATCTATCACTCAGGTGCATCAATAACATAGAAGAGTGAGCTGCAGTTCATAAGAACTATGAAAATACTGTATTATTTCTTTCTTTCCCCTTGCAGTTCTACTCAATTAATTTGTTTCCCATTCATTCATTTGTACAGCATAGCATCAGTTGTGGCATTCATACAGTGAGTGGGACCACCAAATGAAAACAGAGGGCTTTCATTTGGGCACCTATTGATTCTCTCCTCCAACACAGTAATAACATTTTTCAGATGCACCTATCTATGCATCAGAGAACATTGTGATAACTTCACACATGGCAGACCTAGAAAAGAAGACACAGGGAAATGCAATTTAAAGGACATCTGTGCTAGATAATATCACGGTCCAGAGCAGCATGAACACATTGCTCGCCAGTTTATAGTGGGTGGTGATGAGCTGTAATGGCTTACCACGTCTGGTATCTGCTGTTCTTGGGATCTTCACACTGCAAGGCATTGCAACACACCCTTAGAATCTCATTTTAGGAATGTCTTTGTAACAATAATTGCTGACTCCTTTTGTGGTTTAGCTCTCAATTGCCTACTACAGCAGAATCCCTAACTTTAAAACACTCAAGAGAGCATTCTCAATGTCCTGATTCCTTAGTTAAGTGATGTCTGGATATGAACAGTAAGGCAGATACTTTAAGTCAGACAGGCATAAATTTCTTCCTGCAAAAAAAATAAATCTGTACAATGACTTTATCAATCTGGTTGGAGTCTTTGTGGGGTTTGGCTGTTTGGGTTTTTTTGTGTTGAAAGAAGTCTCATTGCTTTGCACTTGCTTGGTTAGTCCATATTTTCTTTTGAAGACATACTCAAATAAGTGTCAGCTTTTAGTCTTTTGGAAAACTAATGGCTTATACTCTGATGTATACCTGTGTGTTACTCACCATGCTAGCAGTGAACACCACCTTGCTGCTGGAGAACTGACCAGGTTGTGAGCATGACATTTGAGTTACTCTGAGACTTGAATCCAGAGCATTTTAAGTGCAAATGAAGTTCTGTCAGGCTGACCTCAAGACACCCAATAACTGAAGGAAGAATTGAGTCCAAGACTTCACTCTTTATGATCTCTTTATGATAATCAGTGTTATGCACTACTTGCATTACTGGAGAACATGGAATAGGACATAAATATTCTCAGCAATGCTCTGGCCCACACTGATCACAGCACTGTGGAAAATTTCTGAATAACATCATAACATGTCAAAAAACTACAGTATCATTAACATTACACGCAGAGGAGGAATTGCATGGCTGAGCTCATGGTTAACTTATCCAAGCAGAGCTGGTAAGCCATTGAGGATTTGAGTGACCTTGCTGACCACAAACAGCAGGCATAGGGAACTCTCCATCTACTGACAGAGAAGAGGGATGGTGGTCTGCCTGGTCTGCTAAATCTATACAGAAAGGAAACTTATAAACAATTTTGCCCTGCATCTTGTGTCAATAGATTTGGGTTAATTTGCCAAGAAAGAAAAAAAAGGAAGCGAGAGTTGTGACTTTGCAGAAAGTAATCTTCTAGTTTGGAACATGACAGGAGTGTCACCTGCTCATAAATGCAGTAAATGAGAGTGCTGGGGAATTACTGACAGCCTGTGACTCTCCATCTTTTGTACTGCTGCTTATAATGTCTCCTTTATCACTTCTTTCTTCTTACCAGATAATTCGCTGTACACTGTTTTGAATTAGACTATAAGCTCACTGGGCAGAGGGCTCACTTAAGATTGTGAAGTGTTAATGAATAACATTACTAACTTTGTGCATTTTTATCATCATTAGATATTTTCATGACTTATTTCTTATGGCTTCACTTCAACACAAAGCACTTGCTGATTTGTACATTTATCTAAAATAAAATAGCCCTGAGAATCCTAAGCCATTTATTAAGGTTTACTCTTCACAGGGAAAGCAGGGTAGCCTCTTTCTGATTTAGTTTTATCCATGAAAACAGCCTGCAGATGTCACCACTCTGTTCAAAATCATCTACACTCATTTATCCATTGCCCATCTTGATGAGGCACTGTTGAGATAGCAACCCTAAACACACACTCTACAGCAACCCTAAGCACACCCTCTGGCACAATGGGGCTCCTCATTACTAAATCATAAAAATTCCTTCTATCCACTTTTATTCAACTGATCCTAGTAATTGTCTACAATACAAAAATAAAATCACTAGAATTAGCACAGATGTGATGGTATTTTATCACACGAGTTTCTACAGGGTCCATTCCTCACATCTTTTAAAAAAGGATGTCCTCTCTGTGAGAAAATGCAGAGATGGTCATGTCCTCTAAAGCTATTTGACCATGTTCTTTTCAAGTCTATTCATTCAGCTCAACTGTCACCTGTTTTTTTGTGCGAGAGTTTCAAACTGACTCTTATGGAGATATGTCTTCTCTGTGTCTAGATATATAAATAGATTGCTATGATAATAATACTAATAATTAGGTCCACAACTGTGATTCAACTTGACTACACAAATATAATTACTTCTCTGAAGAGGTTAGCTAAAGAGAATTAACTAGCTGTATTTCTTTTAGGGCTGAACTGATGCAAATCTTCTGCATTTGGAAAGGCCTAAAAGGTGATGTGGATCAGTTCATGTGTGGTAACAGAATTAATGTTTACTGATATATATCTGAGTCCTTACACTCTGTCCTCCTCAGACATGGTTTTCTCCCTTGACTTGATCACTTTAATTTCTATTTCTTTCCTTGCTGCCAAGCTGTTATTTATTCTTTTATCTGTTCTCCTCCAATGACTAATTTGTTTATCAAATACCTTTCTGCAATTTCCTGGAATAAACTTATTTCTTCTTTGAACAGCTTTCACTCAAAGTGCTGACAACACATAGAATTAAATGCACTCCTGTGACTAATGGTTCTAGCAAATTTAATGGACAGAGACTACATTGGAGAGGGGCTCTTCGCTAGGAGCTCCAGTGACAGGACAAGGAGCAAAGGGTACAAATTGAAAGAGGGAAATTTAGGCTAGATATTAGGAAAAAATTCTTTACTGTGAGGGTGGTGAGACACTGGAACAGGTCGTCCAGGGAAGTGGTGGCTATCCCAACCCTGGCAGAGTTCAAAGCCAGGTCAGATGAAGCCTTGTGCAACCTGGTCTAGTGGAGAGGTGTCTCTGCCCATGACAGGGGGGTTGAGACTAGATGATCTATAAAGTCCAATCTATGATTCTATAACTAGGGAATCAGGCCCAGCCAGCCTGGGTTTATGAAAGGCAGGTCCTCCTTGACCAACCTGATCTCCTTCTATGACAAACTGACCCTCTTGGTGGATGAGGGAAAGGTTGTGGATGTCTTATTCCTGGACTTTACTAAAGCCTTTGACACTGTTTTCCACAGCATTCTCCTGGTGAAACTGGTTTCTCATAGTGTGGACAGGTGTACTCTTTGCTGGGTAAAAAGCTAGCCAGATGGCTGGGCCCAGAAGGTGGTGGTGAATTATATTCAGCTGGGGGCCGCACACTAGTGGTGTTCCCCAAGGCTCAGTATTGGGGCAAGTCCTGTTTCATATTGATGGCATGGATGAAGGGATCGAGTACCCCATCAGTCAGTTTGCAGATGACACCAAGTTGGGTGGAAATGTTGATCTGCTGGAGAGCAGAAAGGCAGACTGGACCGATGGGCCAAAGTCAGTTGGCTGAGGTTCGACAAAGCCAAGTGCTGGGTCCTGCACTTCAGTCACAGCAACCCCTTGCAGTGCTACAGGCCTGGGGCAGATTGGCTGGAAAGCTGCCCAGAGTAAAAAAGGCCTGGGAGCACTGGTCAATAGCAGCTGAACATAAGACAGAGGTGTTCCCAGGTGGCCAAGAAGGCAAGTAGCATCCTGGCTTGTATCAAAAATAGTGTAGCCAGCAAGACTAGGGAAGTGATTGACTCTCAGTGCACAGCACTGCTGAGACCACACCTCAAGTACTGTGTCCAGTTCTGGGCCCCTCACTTCAAGAAAGACATTGAGGTACTGGAGCATGTCCAGAGAAGAGCAACAGAACTGGTGAAGGGTCTAGAAAGTAAGTCACATGTTGAGGGAGTGGAGTTGTTAAGCCTGGTGCAAAGGAGACTGAGTGGAGACCTTACTGCTCTCTACCAGCTACCTGAAAATGGGTTGTAGGGAAGTGGGTGCCAACCACTTCTCCCAGGTAACAAGTAGACAGGACAAGAGGAAATGGTCTCAATTTGCACCAGGAGAGGTTTAAAGTAGGTATCCGGAAAAAAAATTCACAGAAATTGTTGTAAAGCACTGGAAAACACTGTCAAGGGAAGTGGTGGACTCACCATCCTAGAAAGTGTTCAAAAAATGTGCGGATGTGGCACTTGAGAACCTGGTTTAATGGTGAACACAGGGGTGGTGCTAGGTTGATAGCTGGACTTGATGATCTTAAACATCTTTCCCAATCTCAACTATTCTAGCCATCTAGTTCAACCGTATGGCTTTCTTGGTATGTCTGCATTGAACACATGTACTGGACATGTATACAAATTGGTTTATTCAGATCTGGCTCCTGAAAATATGGTAGATATGTTAGTCTTCTCAGCAGG
>NW_008651106.1:46712-51492 GCF_000695815.1 Acanthisitta chloris
TACAACAGAACTATGTTGATTTCAGTGGCCAAGATGATTCACTGACAATTAGTTAGATACCAGCATCCCTCTGTATTGTTTAGCACAGATTCACTCAAAGATGACAAGTCTGAGAAGGATGGTTTACTCAGGGTGTAAATCCTTCAACAGACTTATCTGTTAAGACTTCCCCTAAGCTGGAGAGCTACAAAAACAGATGGAAAACATCAGAACAGTAAGAACAGTATGCATATCTACACTGGCTGCCCTTTTGTAACACAAAAACATACACATTAACTGTTCATGTATAAACAATATAATCATACTTTCGTCTTGCAACACAACAGTTATTTTAGGCTAAGAACAGCATACGTGAGGATAAAATCAAAAACCCAGAGCTTTTCAGTATTTCAGTCTGACTCCTACTGCTTTAAAGTTCTTTCTTCTAGTATATTTTAATATTTCAATAATTCCCACTTGTAAGATCTACTATAATAATTTTTTGTTGTTGTCATTCAAGCTTGATATTTAGAGGTTTCTGGTGTAGTTATCACTCTACCTGTATGCATCCTAGATAACCATGTTGAGCAGCTATGTGAACAGCAGTATTTCCATCCTGGTCAACTTCATCCAGTGAAATCCCTTGTTCTTGCATAAACTGAAGAAGCCACAGAAGAATTTTCTCCTAGGAGGAGGGAAAAAGAAATGTCACAAAACATAAGAAACAATAAAAAGCTAAATATACCAAAGGAATACTGATACTGTTATCTGTCGGTACTGCCATCTGTTACTAATACTGTCCAATAATTCCTTGTTTTCAGCCTCCTTAACTTTGTAGGACTTAGTGTATCATGGGTCTCTGGTTTGGTTTTTTTTGTTGCTGGTTGGGTTTTTTTTCCCCCAAGAAAATAGGCTGAAATACTTTTATAAAAATAATACTTTTATAATAGGAAAAATAGGAGAACTGTAACCCATTCTGAGAAATTGTACTTAAAGAGCATGCATACCTCTGTGCTGGAGATGAAACTTGAGGCAGAATAACCCATGTATCAGTCTTAAAATCTTATCGTCTTAAAATCTTAAAATCATCTTAATCTTAAAATCAGCTTGTGAAATTTCAAGCTTCATAAGCCTCTTTGGAAAATTAAAACAGGAATATGCTCAGATCACAGAGCTCCTGTGACTCTCCAAATCTAATGGACTAAAGGACCATCTGTATGTTCTGCACGCTGGGAAGGATGGGGAGACTTGGATGGCAAAACTTGTACGTGAAAGTCGGGAAGTCAAAACTGAGTTACAAACTTAATTTTTTTAACATCACTTTTTATACGAGTATGTGGGTGCAATACACCTTTATATGGGTATTCTTGTCTAACAATGGAGACTTTATATATGCTCACTAAGCTTATTTAATTTGTTATTTTCTCCAGCAGGTTGATTTGCAAAACACTTCTCTCTAGGAACCTTGCATGCCTCTCCAGATTAAATTTTATTTTGCCCTACTGAATGTGATACATATTGAAAATCTAGAATAAATATATGAATTACATAGAAAAGTGAGGTCCATTAAAGGAAAGCTGACTACAGCTATATTCCCAGTTTTTGCATCTGAGTAGTTGAAAAGATTAAATTACTTCCTAGCTTAAATTTTTTATTTAAGCACATATTTTTAATTATCTTCCATTGATATCTAGCATGTTATACTGTCTTGGAGCTCTCATTCAAAAGGGCTTTGTAGATTCTACTGTTGCTGAGGCAAACTCTGATCCACAGATTTAACCTGCAGCACCTCAGTAGCTTCAGTGATAGAAAAGTACATACAGTTACGCATGCGGGTCTGAAAAAATGAAGTGTACCTAAATAAAGCAGTATTGAAACCATATGTAGGACTCCAAGCAATAATCAGGTAAAGAAGAGAAAGAATAATACTGTGGAAAGAAAATTCCAGGAAGGTTGGGTATAAACCTATGTTTTGTATAAAAGTACCACTAAAATTTTAAACTCAATGAAAAGGAGAAGGATCATCAGACTCTTCTGGATCTACTCCAACTGATTCTGCCCATTCAAGCACCTGGATCTCTGCTTACTACTTAAGAGGCCTAATCTGTCTGGTAAGTATCTTCTTCATATTTTCACTTTAACAGCAGTTTTGTTTTTATTACAGGGTGAAAGCATAGGTATTTTTACTTCTCATTGGCTGAATGCCCAATACAGCTGACAGCCAGCACGGAGAGATGACTTCAGATCACATATCCCTTTCAAAACATTTTTGAGCAATTTTTCAATATGCCAGTGATGTTGGCAATGAAGAAGGATTACACTACTCCTATGAATTGCCCCTATGTTTTAATAATTAAAAGAAAAATATTTTAGCAAAAGTCCTCTGCAGAATTGGAAGACAACGTAGCTTTGAAATCATATATTTCTTTGGAACATAATAGGGACCAGACTGTTAAGCATGTTCTGTAATTTTATGATCACAATCAGCACGGAGCAAATGACACTTTCCAGTCATTTATGAACACGAATGTAAGGACTGTCTGTGCATCAAATGATCATAGGCACAAAGTCATAGTCCCACTCAAATAGTTTGTGTTTCTCTCAAATTACTAGTTTTTGTATTTAATTTATCCTTGACAAAAATAAGGAATTTTTTTTTCACTTAAAACTGTGGAAAATGGAAACATCATATATCAAAATATACCAGATATCACTTTCGTAACACTCATATTATGTATTTACAAGGAAAGTGTTCTCAAACATAGTTTTACAGTCCTAATAGGTTTATAGACATCAACTCAATTTAATCAGGCAAAATGAAGGATAATAAGAAAATTCAGGAGATTAAGATCATGGAAAACAATAATTTTTTTGTTATGTAACAAGAACTGATAAATACTGATTAATTATTCAGTATATCTGGTATTTTTAAGACTTAAAATGCTCTTACGTTGTAGCAGTTGTTAACATCCTTATGGCATATTCTAGACCTACAATAATTCAAACTTTCCAAAAAGAAGATTTTGGAAAATTTGGGATAGACTGCAAACTTTGGTTCCATCAGCTGGCTTTTGGAGAAGAAAGTACAACTAACAAAATCAGGGATTACTGCAAGGTCTATATTAAATGGACTACAAATGGAAAGAATAGCATGGTAAAGAGCACCAACTCTACAGCTATTCCTAGCCCTATCAGTTGATATTAATGAAATAAGCTACCCTTACCAGTGCTCCTTCATAACAAAGAGGTAGGCTTGAGTGAAAACAAGACATTATCCTTGCAAAAATTATATTAGACAGGCAGACAAACATTCTGAGGTGTAAAAAAACATGTGTTCTTAGGCATCTGTGTATCTGAATGTCATATACTTCTCCTGACTATGCTCCTCAGCACTGAACCACCATCAGGTTGTGCACAGGACCCTTCCTAGGTCCTCAGTCATACAGTCCATACTACCACAGTATTCCTGTTGGAAAGGAATCACAGCCCTGTGAACCTCTTAGTCAGGACCTAGGATAATGTGCACCTAGGACTGCACCACCATCTTCCTGTGACATGGTGACTGCCATGCACAGCTGGTACACAACATGCCATGTACTCATACCGGCATGAGCTGGCCTGCTGCAATCATGGTTGCTTCTTGCATAATCTCATGCTTAAAGAACCCCTTGCTAGGAGATATGCTATCAGGCTACAGATTGACTTTAAATCTTTGCCCTCAGACATCAGATTGACATATACGGTCCCTCTCCCACTGGAAAAATATAGTATTGCTGACATGTCTTTGCAGTCAGGCCATGACTGTGGTTTGATGATCTTTAACACAGGAGCTTTGCTATGAACTCCCATTTGCTGCCCATTCTAAACTATAATCCTTGAAGAAAAACATGGGGCGCATGTCTAATGCCTGGGGAAACAATGGATGGACTGACTCTTGTAAAAAATTATTCAGTAACAGGTCTTCCCTGTAAAAATATTACTCTTGAAATTCTGCCAAGACCAGTGTTTACACGGATTGTCTCTCATGTAAGTAATGGTAAAATAAATTAAAGCTTCAAGGACAGTGCCAACTAAGCATTTAAATTCCTCATTATTTTTCTTCTTAATACAGTTGGGTAAGACAGCCTGACACCCCTTCAGCCTCAGCATTCCCTCGTGTTTGCAGGATGTTTATGGATTATGAAAAAAAGATAATTGACATTATATGTGAACTTTCTTTGGCATTCAGCTAACTAAGAAACTTTGGCAGCAATTTTTATATCACCTTTTAAATTTCACGGGTGGCTGATTGTAGCTGGTGTTTCTTAACTGGTAGAGCTTCCATTCTGGTCTGAAAAGAATCTAGATAAAATGTGCCAGACCTGTTCCTGGCAGTAGACAGCATAACTCACTGAAAAAACTCAAAGCTTCATTGCCTTCAGTTCATATAAATATTTTTAGAAATGAGGACAAAATTAGGCAAATAATTGAAGATATGAATTGAAGTTCACAAGCAACTTTCGTTTCCAGGTTTTTTCTTCCCAGTAGCAAATATGCCTTTCTTGAATCCAGTTCTGATCTGGCTCATAGCTTCCCTATGTTTAGTGTTGGGTTTAGAGGCTAAACCTAATACAAAAAGTATCATCAATACGTATATCCGACAGGGTCCTAACTGGCACCAGTAATATCTGATTTGTAGGCGAGCAGAGAAAAGGCAGAGGAGGTCTTTGCACAGCATGAAAACAAGGGTGTCTGTACGCCTATAGAAAGAGCAGAGAAAGTGCAGACTTCCAGCTCCATAGCCTTCCAAACCTGCCTCCTC
>NW_008651106.1:51511-54849 GCF_000695815.1 Acanthisitta chloris
TCACATTTGTGTAAGTTAACAGCAGAAGTATGCCACAATAATTGTATGGCATTGAATGAGACAACCACACTTGCACAGGAAATAATTATTTTCTTAGTGATTCTATTTTGCTTGTTCTCTCTTAACAAGTAAGAGTAAAAAGCATTAGCACAAAACCAATGGGTTTCGGTGTCCATGCCCATGGCAGGGGATTGGAACTATGTGATCTTCCAACCCAAACCATTCTATGATTCTATGATTTATCTCTAATGTCTGTCAAAGGACTATGGGATAAAGTCCACCTGCCAAAGAGATTAGAGAAGAATAACCCATCACTATTCCTCACACAGTCAGTCCTGGAGAAGGTCCTTTGAAGAGGGGTTATTGCAAGGTCTACTTAGTTAAAAACAGACTTTGTGGAAGAGCATGTAGTGTAATTAAGTAGTATATGTTTCTCCAGACATTAGCAAAGAACTAGAATGCTGTACTTCTTTTTTTTCTCATTATTAGATTTATAGGCTTTATTTAAAACATAATTTTGTATGTAGTTCTCAATAAAAGCAGCTAAAGCTAGGCAGCTAACGTTCAAGTTTCACCACACTTTGCTGCCAATATACTGAATTCTTAAATTGCCACAATTTGCAAACTTTTTTGAGATTAGTCTCTCCTGGAAAGAGAATGTGAACTATCCCAAAATATTGGTTGATTTTCTGATGTGTCCTATGAGTCCTTTATGGATCACGACAGCTAATGTCCCTAGATGTCCTTAGGATTTATTGGCTGGCCTAATATGTTAGCTAATCTTCTCCTAGCCATTACTCAAAGCTTATAAAACAAAAAAACAAACAACAAAAAAACTTCAGAGGGAAAACATTGAAAAAAATTACACAAATTGTGGGGAAAGATTTTGCTATATTTGAACTAACTCAGAGCACCCGTAACTAAAAGCCACAAAATTATACACATGCTTTAAATTTAAATTCTTGTATGAGCATCTAAATAATCTACTTGAAAAAGCAGATGAAAGTCATACCTGGCCATAGCAACCTGCATAATGAATAAGGCTTGGGTGGTCTTTTGAGCAACTTAGTTCTGCAATAGCTTCTGTTTCGCTCACCATCCATCGAACGCACTCCAGCTGACCATTCTAAACAAATAAAAGAAATTTTAAATTCCAGCTGTTTCCATCTAAACACATCTACTAAACAGGGAAAAGCTTATCAGAATTATTAAAAAGTTATGAATTTCCATTTTTAAAAAAGTGTTCTTTTGTCTCCTTTTTTGTTATGCACTTGTATCTTGCTCTACAAACACAAATTAAGGAGATGGTTCTTGACCTGAACACCTTTTACAGCCCAGTCCCAAGATTTCCAAGCTGCTATGCAGACTCCTAGTAGTTTGCAAGTTACTATGAAGTAGGATGTAGATGCTGTGGAAACAAATTAACATTTTCTTCAGAGCACGCTTGCAGCCCAGTGTAAAAGCAAGAATTTTTGGCAGCTGCTCTTGCTGCAGCCCCTTTCAGTGACAGTACCTTGGTAAAAGCATGGCACGGCATGACCTATTATATTCTGGCCTGTTCTTACTTAGTTTTTCAACTCTCATGTTCATAAAGACTTCTTTATAGGTGAGACAAGCAGTTCAACTGCTCAGTCAATACCTCACAGAGGTCAACATACAGAAGAGAAAAAAGTAGTCTGTGTGCATAAAATGGAAGGAGCTACAAGGAGAAGGAAAGATATCCATTTCAAGTTTCAGTTTTATTTTTAGAAAAGCAAAGGAAAGAATATAGCAAATATTCACCCATTAAAAATTATATGGGAGAAAAAAGATCAGAATAAAATTAATTTGATATTTGTCTTACTTCTTCCATATGTAATGTATGCATATAAAACAAAAAAAATTACACATTTTGCTTTGCTTACATTCCTCTGTTTGTCTAAATTTCAACAATGAAGTAAAAAATAAAGCTACTTGTGTTATTTTTAATACACTAGAAAAATCCTCCTCCTCATATCTGAGTTCAAATATTAGTAAGTATAACTAACTAATAATTTTTTTCCTTTGTATCACAACTGAGTAAAATATTTTTACAATTAAGGTAAAGAATTAATAAAATTAAGTACCTGCTAACTAAGATAATTATGCTAACGTGGAAAGGATTTCTCCAGAGTCAGTTAAAATAAACTATCAGTATCAAACTTGACATCCACAAGTGCACAGGCCCTGATAGGATGCACCCACGAGTGCTAAGGGAGCTGGCGGATACCGTAGTGAGGCCACTTAATATCACTTTTAAAAGGTCATAGAGATTAGGAGAGGTGCCCAAGGACTGGAAGAAACCAAATCTCACCCCATCATCAAAAAGGGCAAGAAGGAGAACCCAGGGAACTACAGACTAGTCAGCCTTCAATCCTTCGAAAGGTAATTAAATGACTCATCCTGGAGGCCATCTCTAGGCATGCAGAAGACAGAAAATTCATCAGAAGCAGTCAGCATGGATTCACCAAAGGACAATCATGCTTGACCAACCTGATTGCAATGCAACAACTGTATGGATAGAAGAGGGGAGAGCAGTGGATATTGTCTACCAGGACCTCCACAAGGCTTTTGGATATGGTCTCCCATGATAGCCTCACAGGCAAGCTCAGGAAGCACAGCCTGGACAAATGGATGGTGAGCTGGATTGAGAACTAGCTGAATGGTGGGTCTCAGAGGGTTGCGATCAGTGACACAAGTCTAGTTGGAGGCCTGTAGCTAGCGGTGTCCCAATATTGTTTAATGTATCCATCCACATCTTTGATGAAAGGGCAGAGTGTCTCCTCAGCAAGTTCACAAAGCTGGGAGGAGTGACCAATACACCAGAGGGCTATTGAAGGTTCAGAAGAACCCTGACAGGCTGCAGAGATGGGCAGAGGAGAACTGTCTGAAATTCAACAAGTGCAAATGCAGGACCTGTAACTGAGAAAGAACAGGTCCATGCACCAACATGGCCTGGGGGCCAACTGGCTGGGAAGAAGCTCTGTGGAGAAGGACCTGGGAAGCCTGGTGAATAACAAGCTGTCCATAAGTCAGCAGCATGCCCTGGTGGCCAAGAAGGCCAGTGGCATCCTGGGCTGCATCAGGAAAAGCATTGCCAGCAGGTTGATCCTGCCTCCCTACTCAGTCCTGGTGAGGCCACATCTGGAGTGCTGTGTCCAGTTCTGGGCCTCTCATGGAGGGACATGGAGGTCCTGGAGCAGGTCCAGTGGATGGGTAGAAGGTGATTAGGGAACTGGAGTCCCTCTCACGGTTTTAGGAAGGATAGGTCCTGTCTGACCAACCTGCTCTCATTTTATGATCAGGTGACCCATCTAGTG
>NW_008651107.1:0-1337 GCF_000695815.1 Acanthisitta chloris
GGGGAATGGGAACAGGGCTGAGGGGAAAGGGAATGGGAATGAGGATGGGAAGGGGAATTGGGAAGGGGAATGGGATCAGGAGAATGGGAATGGGAGAGGGAAGGGGAGTGGGAATGGGATCAGGGCTGAGGGGAATGGGAATGGGAGAGGGAAAGGAAAATGGGAATGGGAGAGGGAAGGGGAATGGGAGTGGGAGAGGGAACAGGAATAGGAATGGGAGAGAAAATGGGAATGGGAGAGGGAACAGGAATGGGAATGGGAAAGGGAATGGGAGAGGGAAGGGGAATAGGAATGGGATCAGGGCTGAGGGGAATGGGAATGGGAGAGGGAACAGAAATGAGAGTGGGAATAGAAAAGAGATTGGTGATGAGAGGGAACTGGGAATGGGAATGGGAACAGCAGTAGGAAGGAGACTGGGAATGGGAATGGGAAAGGGGTCGGAGCTCAGGTGGGAATGGGAATGGGAATAGGGATTAGCTCGGGAAGGGCAAAGTCTGGAGCCTGAGGGATTGTTTGAGAGATGGAGCAGGAATTTCCTTAGGGAATAAACATTTCCAAGCTGGCAAATCCTTAGGGATCCTCAGCCCTCCCACAGGAATCAGGAGACTCCAGAGATTAGGGAAACCCTCTTGGAGCTTTTTCCTCTAACCCAATTCCTCCTTTTTCCACTATATTTTGGGGAATTCCTGCATTTCTCTGGGAATTCCATGCCCTGCTGAGGGAACCTCAGGAATTAGGGAACTTCAGGAATTAGGAAATCTCAGGAAGTAGGGACCCTCAGGAGTTAGGGAACCTCAGGAATTAGGAAATCTCAGGAATTAGGGAACTTCAGGAATTAGGGATCCTCAGGAATTAGGGAACCTCAGGAATTAGGGAACCTCAGGAATTAGGGAACCTCAGGAATTAGGGAACCTCAGGAATTAGGGAACCTCAGGAATTAGGGAACCTCAGGAATTAGGGAACCTCAGGAATTAGGGAACCTCAGGAATTAGGGAACCTCAGGAATTAGGGAACCTCAGGAATTAGGGAACCTCAGGAATTAGGAAACCTCAGGAATTAGGAAATCTCAGGAATTAGGGACCCTTGGGAATTAGGAAACCCCCTGGATTGAGGCAGGAGTTTTTCCCCACCTTCCTTATTCCCATTTTCCCATTTTCCCATGGTAATTCCTTGTGTTTTCCCAGGAAGTTCACGACCTGCTCAGTGACTATGAGCTCAAGTATTGCTTCGTGGACAAATACAAAGGCACAGGTGAGGAATAAATCCCAAATTCTGGAATCAACCCCTGGATCAACCCACAGCTATCCAAAGAGGAGTCCCTTGGGAATGGGAATAAC